>NC_034595.1:6265128-6280272 GCF_900095145.1 Mus pahari
TAGCAGAAGATGGCCTAATTGGCCATCATTGGGAAGAGAGGCCCCTTGGTCTTGCAAACTTTATATGACCCAGCACAGGGGAAGGCCAGGGCCAAGTAGCGGGAGTGGGTGGGTAGGGGAGAAGAAGCAGAGGGGGGGTATAGGGAACTTTCAGGATAGCATTTGAAATGTAAATAAAGAAAATAATTTTTTAAAAACCTAAAAAAAAATAGTCTGTAAAAGTGATGAATAGAACTTTGGTCATGAAATTTGTGCTCAATAAATTTTAATTATTACCATATCATTGGTAATTTTCACATTATAATTTGATATGTTAAAAAGGAAAATAACTGTCTCAACCAGACAAAGATGTCACAAGAAAAGAAAACTACAGACTAACATCTGTTATGGAAATGGATAAAAACATCTTCAAAATTATTGGCAAACCAAATTCATCAACAGATAATTATGTACTATGGCCAAGTGGGACTTACAGGGTTGTAGTGTTGGCTTAATATCAAAATCAAGTGGCTTAATATGCAACACATGCATTTGCAGACTGCTTAAAACAAAATCCCACTGTTTCCATTAGTATTTATAATCTCATATAAAAATAGAGGAAAATCAATACTCTCCCAGTTTACAAATGTATATTATATAAATTTATTTTATATATCCCATCTATATATAAAATGGAACTCTAAATTTTATATAAACAGAAATAGTAAGACTTTAACAAATCTAATATCTTTTTATCACATAAGCAATCATGAAACTAAGAACAAATAGAATCTTCCTAAACTTGATAAAGTACATTTATGAATAATCTTCACCTATCATTTTCCTTAAAAATAAAAGTCTGTATACCTTCTCCCTAAGACTAAGAGTAAATATGAATGTCAATATCATTATTTCTGTTATTTTTGCCATAGATCAATAAGATAGATAATATTAGTTCAATAGTTTCCAAAGAAATAAACACAGATATCCAAAAAGTATATAAAATTATATCTGCCATCATAAACATTAATAAAGTAAAATATAAAGAGATACCATGTCATACCTGCAAAGATGCATAGAGTACAAGTTTTTGCAAGTACATGAAGAAACCAGTTCTGTCTACAAACTTAGAAAACAAGATAAAAGTTTATAAAGTAATGCACCAACTGTGAAAAAGATCGAGCTTATTCTCAAAAGGCTGACCATATAGCTACCAAATAAGAACAAATTTCTAGGTGCAAAACAAAAAGAAGTAGCTACATATATCTACACAGAAACTTATAAACTAATCTGTAAAGCAATATTATGCCTAAGAGCCAAAGGATAGAAAAAAACCTCAAGGCCCTGTAATAATGGAAAGGCCATCCAGAGACTGCCCCACCTGGGGGTCCATCCCATATATAGTGACCAAACCCATATACTAATGTGGATGTCAACAAGTACTTGCTGACAGAAGCCTGATATAGCTGTCTCCTGAGAGGCTCTGCCAGTGCCTGACAAATACAGAGATGGATGCTCACAGCCAACCATTGGACTGAGCACAAGGTCCCCAGTAGAGGAGCTAGAGAAAGGCCTGAAGGAGCTGAAGGAGCTTGCAGGCCCATAAAAAGAACAACAATATGAACCAACCAGTAACCCAAGAGCTTCCAGGGACTAAAACACCAACCAAGGAGTACACATGGAGAGACCCATGGCTCCAGCTGCATATGTAGCTGAGGATGGCCTTGTTGGTCATTAATGAGAGAAGAGGCTCTTGTTCCTGTGAAGGTTCGATGCAGGACAGGAAAGCAGGAGTGGGTGGGTTGGTGAGCAGCGGGAGGGGAAATAGGATGGGGGTTTTCGGAGGGGAAACCAGGAAAGGAAATAACATTTGAAATGTAAATAAAGAAAATATCTATTTTTTTAAAAGATGTTTTTAAAAATCACTAAGAAATATGATACAGTGTATCTTATCCTGGAAATAAATATCCTTCGTGGCAGAATGGGAATCAGAACCTTCCTACAGACTATGAACAGTTTGTGGCTTCACCATATAGATGACATTGAATCCAAATTGCTTTCTGAGGATACAGGCCAAGAAATAATGATCCAGAAATGAAGCCCCTGGGCTGTCGTTTCCCTATCACCCAACACTGGCAGCATACTTTTAAGTTGATAACGTACATAATCATTAACTAATCTTAGAGGTACATTTTTTTGACATTAGATGGGCAATAACAATATCTCCAAGTACCTCAAGAATGTCACTGGGGTTAGTTTTAGCTAGATAGAACAGCTGTGATTTTTGTAGATGAGTATATAGGAAACATGAATCCTTTAAATAGGATGCAGAAAAAAAAAAAAAAAAACCCAAAACCCAAAACCCTACATCCACCTTGTCCATGACTCTTACAAGAATTAAAAAGAGAGACAACACACTAACTTGCCTAATGTGTAGACTCAACAAACTTCTAGTGTGTTTTAACAGTTTCAGAAGGTGACTGATGAGCAACCAAGCAGCAGGTAAGAATTCAATGGAAGCAACGAGTAGGAAGGCTATAGGCATGACTGAGGGGCTGGAGTCTTGTCTCTGAAAAGAACTCATAGTTTTGGTGAGATGGCACGAGGGGAAAAATTCATTTTTAAATAGCACAGCAAAAGATGTAGAGTTATATATTTAAAGTATTAATTTTAGGGGAGGGAGTGTTGTTACAAGGCGTCCTCATGTCTCCCAACTTACTTTCTAACCCTGAACAATACAATCAGTGCTGCTCTCTTCTCGGGTGTTATTCAGATCGGAAGACTTTTCTTTCTATTGGCAGTCAGGCAAATCGAGTATTTTATACTGGGTTAAGTATTACAACTGAAGTAATAAAGAAAATGGCGAAACAGAAATATGGAACGGGAAAAAAAGAACGAGAAGACGGAACAGGGAGGGACAGGGTGGTGATGGAGAAAGGGGAAAGAGAGGGAACAAGAGAGGACATGGATAGGCACCAAGAGAGGTACATACAGTTCTAAATCAACTGAAAAGCCTGCCTCCCATTTCTTTAACATTAGACTACTTCTGTTAATAGATTTTTCTACTTAAGAAAGGCCATAATGGAAGCTCTTGTTTTATTTAGGACTAACAATTAATTTGCAGGTCTTTGTTGCCAAGGATCTTATTTCTGGGAATAGCTTACCCTTTAACAGCCAGCTTTACACTTATAGTGTCTGAAGCACACACCGCCTTTTCCTCTAGGTTTTAAGAATAATGGGTCTTTTATTGAGGTTCTTATTACATTTGCTTGAGGATTTTTACGGTTAGAGGAAAGAAATTGGGCTTCGATTTTTTCTATGTTGACGTCTATTTTTTTTTCCAGTGTAAATATTTTTGCATATTTGTCAAAAAAATCAGGTAACTGTAATTGTGTCAACTAGGGTTCTCAGTTCTATTCCACTCATCAATGTGTCTGTTTTTACTACTGTAGTTTTGTAGTAATGTGAAATCGGTTATAGAATACCTTTCTTGCTATGGTTTTTATTCAGTATTGCTCTGGATATTGCTAGTCTTTGGTCCCTCCATATAAATATTTTACTTGTTGTTTTTTCCAAGTCTTTGAAGAATACCTTTGGAACTTGATAGAGACTGAATACAATCTTCAGATAGCTTTTCATTGGATATTCATTTTCACAATATTAATTCTTCTAATCAGTAAGGACGGGGTGCCTGTCCTTGTTCTTTTTTAAGTGTCTTTATATTTTCATTGTGTGAGAACACTGTGTGCCAGTATTTTATTTTAATATTTCACCATGATTCAACATATAAATTGTTACAAAACCTTTTATTGTTTTCCAACAGTGCTAAAATTGGTAATATTGATAATACACATACTTGAACACATATACATATGCACTCACACATACACACATATGTATATATAAAATTTGAAAGTACTCCTTCTGTGATTGCAAAGATTTACTAAAATCATAATTCTCAGCGAGAATATGCACATCGTAGTGCTATATACTCACAAAGTTTTTCCCTAATTAAATGTACTGAATTTGACTTTTTTTAAATATGCATGATCTTGTGCTTCAAAGCACAGAATATCATAAATGACTCTTTTTTCTCTCATTACCTTTTTTATTTTAATTTCCATGCCCTGGATAATTGTGTTATTTATTTTAATTATATTTAAACTTCATATCATTTGGAATTTTGGTATGTTGAAACTCCTAAAATGATTCTAGAGTGCAGTGTTTATATATGTATTTATATATGTATTTATATATGTCTACATAAACATAAATGTGTACTTTGGTGCTATGTGACAAATTTAGGAAGGAAGGATGCTAAATTGTTAATGTAACCATTTCAAAATGGACTTTCATAATTGGACCAGAGTAAGTATAAATGGATGTCTGTATTTTGATTTTCAATATAATATTATTTTTATTAATATTATGCTTAAAATATTTAAAATAAGTTCCAGCAGGTTGTCTTTTAATTAAATCTTTAATTAATACCATGTATTGTTCAAATTGCATATAAATGACTATTACACAAAGACTTATATCATCAACTCTGGGATATTTTGATACCTACTATTCTGCCCCCAACTCTACCAGTGTTCTACTCTCTTTGTGATATTTCTTGAGAGCTAGTAGAACTGGTGGGACTTGCTCGCTCTCCATCAACTTTTCCTTCTTTGAGTCTTTAGACCTTTGTTCAGGAAAAGTACCTTTGTTTCAGTGACCCAGTCCACTAACCTAGTTTTTGTTGTTTCCCATCAATTAGACATCCTGTTTATTTAAGTTTATTATTATTAGGTTTATTTAGGTTTATCTTTGTACAAATAATTACAATGTCAAAAGACAGTTAAACACTTACTTTTACTCAGAAATATTTTTTATCTTGTCCACACATATGCTCTCCAATGATCCTAATTATATGAAATTATAAATTTTCCTCTATTCATCACTTAGCCTTAGTTCTATTTATTATTTTTGTTTTTCTCAAACATTTGGTGGTTCCAGATTATCTGTTTTGGTTTGTGAAGGTACATCAGCATAAATGTGTGGCATATACTCTATCAACTTGAATAGGATAGTTTTTCTTACAATGCCCTTGACATCACTCCTCTTTGAGAATGAAAGCCCATCTAAGTAGATTTTCCTTCGGTTATGCTGATGAGTTATTTTGCAGGTATATGACTTCTGAGTCTCATAGGTGTTGTATAGAACATCCTCAAGGGCATTTTTTTTTTTTTTTTGAGCTTGTGACTGTGTCCAACAAACAGCTTCATCTCCTATTTGATTTCAGGGATGGATGCCTCAAAATTGCTATTGATTGAGGAAAGCACACATTCCAGACTTATTCTGAATGCACATGCAATATGTGTGTGTGTATGTGTATGTATGTGAGTGCATATGTATGTGTGTTCAAGTATGTGACACAATTACAGTTAGCTGATTTTTTGACAAATATGCAAAAATATTTACAGTGAAAAAAAATAGACATCAACATAGAGAAAATCGAAGCTCGATTTCTTTCCTCTAACCGTAAAAACACATACACACACACAATCATTAAAATGATAACTAAAATGACATAAGCCTAGACTTCTCTGAAATTTGTGTTTTTAAAAGAAAATTTATAACAGAGTAACATTTCAGCCATAAATTGTGAGACTATAAGATTGTATTATTCACTGTTAGCATAATATTAAACGAGTGAATTTTATATATAACATTTATGCTTTTATTTTGTATAACTATTTAAATATTTTATATTATATGTATTCTACCTTTCCATTTTCAATTAATGTGTCTCCATTTCAAATGTTTAGGCTCAAGTATAATTACAGTGGGTTTCCACACTTCTCCTCTCATTCTCCTCAGATTTGAAAGAACAGTGGAATTTCAGACTGCTTCTGCTACATCACAAGTACCTGAGCAGACAGTCAGTGAAATGCTTCTACTTTTTTCAGCAGAGAGCTTTAAGAACCAAACACAAGGAAATTTCAGAGCCCAGAAGTTTCAAGTTCTTAAAATTAGTATTCCCCAAGCATATTGAACATGTACATCTGCTGCTATGAATATTTTAATGAGCTAATGTCTACCATATGCCAGTAGCAATCTGCACTTACACTGCTGTGGTATCTGTGATCTCAACTATTTTACAGGCACTACTTTCAATAGTCCAAACATGAAAGCACAATTTTCTGTCCAGCTACCATTTCTCAAAACTGTCACTTAAAAATGGAGAGTGACTTTTGTCTCTTCAATCCTGCAACCTGTAAGTTATATTAAAATTGCCTGTTTTCTTATCTTGCATTCCCTTCCTTCTTTGCCAACGTGATTCCTATAAATACCTGCCACAATACTTGTCATTTCTCAAATGCGTTCTTAACCTCTACTCCTACTGCTAGTACCTTAATTCAGGAAACCACCAAGTGTCTCCTGGAATTCTTTAAGGGCAACCTGCCTCTTCCCTTCTACCATGTCTTCTTCAGACTATATCTTACACTGCTATCAGAAATAATCCCTTATAATGCAGCGACCAGATTTTTATTCTTTGATGCAATACTTTAATGCTTCTCTCTCATCTTCCTCTGTCCTTCTAATGTCTGCATTTATTCCTATCTCGGTTTCTAGGACCCGCAACAATTTTTTTTCTTCATCTTCAGCGTTCATTGTTCTCCATTTCTCTCAATACACAAATTATGAGTATTCCTCTTCCCAAAACATTCCTTGGCTTCTGCCTATCCATCTTCCCACTCTGACCTAGAATCTCCTTATGGTCCGTTGGTAACTTTCCTCTATGATTCTAAAGAATCTCACATTCTCCAAACATTCTTGCAATTGTCTCCATGAATTATTTTCTTCGACAATGGAAAGTAAATTTGGTTGTATGTCAGAGGAAAATGCTATTCACTGTTGCATCCATGTCTCTGTTTAGTTCTGGCTTACAAAAAAGTCCCTTTTGCGGGAGCATGGAAGTGTGCTTAGATGTCACAAATTCTGTTTGATTGAATAGAATTTCTAAATCAACATCTTTAACTAAATTCAGAAATGTAAAAAATACAGTAAACAGTGGGAAACAATTAGACACATTCCTGTGTCAGCATCATGCTTTAATATTAGCTTAAAAACTAGTAACGGTGCAGATACATATACTAAGGCGAAAAAGTAACAGCCAAAATACCAAATAAATCTTTAAATTGAAAAAGAAACACATGGCATAATAATTTCATGGCCTTTCATCCTAGGCTCCTGGGAAGGTTAATCTAAATCACTGAAATTAGTTGAGTAGTAAGCATATTTTTATTATTCATAAGTCCTTTAGTGAACATCTAAGTCTATGTATACATCTGAGTCTATAAGTATACAATATGATAAGGGTACACATCCTTTAAATGTGCTCTCAAGCCTAAAAGAGACAGGAAGATTGCCTCAAACCTGATTTGGTAATGATTTTGTGTGTTGGAAGAGCCTTATACTCATTACAGTATCTGAAGTAAAACTGGTCCAGACACCACTAGCTTTAACATGTGAGTCTGCACAACCCTACATGATTAATGCAAGAATGGAGTGGCAACAGTGACAGTACAGACAGTGACGGTGTTGTCAAAAGTCCTGAAGTAGGAAAGGCTTGTAATGAGAAACTAGCAACCAGTGATAAACAAACACTGACTTGGAAATGCACATAATTTGAGGACACTGCCGATAGAAAAGCCAACCAAGAAGGCTGAGAAAGTACTGTTAAAAGTAAGTGAACTATATCTGAGATAGAAAGAAGCATGAGGACAATGTGGAAACAAAAGCTAAAGTATTTAAGGGAAGATAAATGGAAAAGCTTGAATTCCATTAAGAGATTAAATAATGCCACATGAGAACCACAGGCAGGATTTTTACTCTCTAAAAAAGCCCTCAAAAATGAAATAGTAACATTATGTTCAGTCATTGCTATGATAGCTAATATTTAATGTCTCACAGTCCCTTTTCTCATGGACTGCTGTTAAACTAAAGTGGATTGAGAAAACACTAAAAGGAAAATATCTAAGTTCAAATCTTTGATTAAGTTTATCAGAAAAGAAAGCTGAGATACATCCCATTACTCAGAACTATAGATTGATGAGCTAGCAGTATAGGATCTGTCAGATGGTGTATAATGACACAAATGAATGTGTGATGGCAATAGTATTCTTCTGATAACAATAATAATCAAGAAATTATACAGTAACTTATAGCTAAGAAGGCATTCCATTATGTTTACCATGGGTGAGAGAATACGAATATGTGATATGAATTGCTATTCATTAATCATAATTGAGGAAGTTATGGACTTCCAAATTTTCATATCACATGCTTTAAAAATCTTGTTTAGCAAATAAGCAGATATTGAAAATAGAACTT
Organism: Mus pahari; assembly: GCF_900095145.1. NCBI lineage: Eukaryota > Metazoa > Chordata > Mammalia > Rodentia > Muridae > Mus > Mus pahari. Next base: position 6,273,490 of record NC_034595.1, read on the forward strand.
TGTAAAGCTATCTACATATAAATATTTGGAGTTTGTCCTTGCAATTAAAATATTAGCATGTTTATCAATACACAATGGAATTATATGCATGCATGCATGACTTGCTTATATATTACCTCCTCTGAACAATATCCCACCTTAGAATGAATAGGTTTCTTACAGTTCATTTGAGTCTTTTGAGTAGCCTCTCAATGCTATTGAATAAACTGTATGCATGTAAACACACAAATACATGGAGAAAATATTCCTAAGTACTTAATGATGACTGACTTGTTTCAGATTTAGGAAGTAATTAAAATTTCCAGCACATTCTGGAGAAAAAAAAATGATGCAAAATTAGCTTGTAGCCATGTTAAAATTCCAATCAATTGTTCAAACTTTGATGTATATATTAACTGTTTCCCAACTATGGGGTTCTTCTTAGTGTAAATTAAGAACACACACACAAACAGAGAAAGAGAGAGAGAGAGAGAGAGAGAGAGAGAGAGAGAGAGAGAGAGAGAGAGAGAGAGAGCAGTATGACTTCCCATATAGTAAAAAGCAAGAAAGATTGAGATACTGGCTAAATGAGTCCTTGTCCTGCACACAGACTCAAGACATGAGAAGGGCCTCTGAGCTACTTCTATTTGAACTCTGGTTGGCTGCCTGCTTCTGGCTACCATAAGCTGCACTCAGCTTCTAGCATGAAAACATATTGTTTTTGCACTTCAGTTCTTTCCTTATATCTTGGAAAACTCCGGAGACATTTAAAAGATCAAGATCAATCTGTTTCTAAGACTGTCAGAAGATTACATTAACCCCTGGTGCCCACTAGTATCAGAGCTGATGACCATGAACCTCTTAATCCTACACTATAAAGTGTAGCTTTTTTCGATAACATGTGACCCAAGTCACTCTCCTTATCCTCATACCAGCCTTTCTCACATAATGATCGATCTTAGGTCATAAGTGACCAAGTGAATGCACAGATGCCCAATCCACAAGTGCAATATAGAAGAGAATCATCCTTTGTTATGCTTTGGTAGCCATGATATTACATATTTTCCTTCAAGGGTAACTTCAATATCACCACCTGGCAGCCAGCTATTCCTTCTTCATGCAGCACTAAGCTCTAGGTCAATTCAGTGAGACAGAGAACTGCAAATTAAAAGTTAAAAACAAAATTCTGCTGGACATAATCAGGTTCCATAGACACAAATTGATATTGCTTCAGCATCCCCTTGAACTGAATCCCACTTTGGACTTTTCTTTGGACCTTCTTTTCCTCAGGCTCCTCTCCATTTCCATCCCTGCAGTTCTTTCAAACAAGAACCATGATGGGTCAGAGTTTTGACTGTGGGATAGAAATCTCATCCCTCACTTGATGCCCTGTCATTCTGCTGGAGGTGGACTCTACAGGTTCCCACTTTCATCTAAGGTCTCTCCCTTTGAGTCCTGAGAATCTCTCCCCTCCCAGGTCTCTGGTGCATTCTGGAGGGTACCCCCAACCTCCTACCTCCTGAGGTTCCCTGTTTCCATTCTTTCTGCTGGCCCTCAGGGCTTCAGTTCTTTTCCCCTACTTAATACCTGATAAGGTTCTCCTCACCCCACCCCCACCCCCATCCACTTTCCCTCCCAGGTCCCTCCCTCCCTCCCCCCTTATGGTTGCTTTCTTCTCCCTCTCAAGTGGGACTGAGGCATACTCACTAGGGCAGTTAAACTTGTTGACCTTTTTGAGTTCTGTGGACTGTATCTTGGGTATTTTGTACTTTTTTTTTTTTTTTTTTTTTTTGCTAATATCCACTTATTAGTGAGTATATATCATGCATGTACTTTTGGGTCTGAGTTACCTTACTCAGGATGATATTTTCTAGCTACATACATTTGCCTGCAAAACTCAGGATGTCCTCATTCTTGATAGCTGTGTAGTATTACATTGTATAAATGAACCACATTTTCTGTGTCTACTGTATTGTCCTGGGACATCTTGGTTGTTTCTAGCTTCTGGTATCACAAACAAGACTGATATGAATATATTGGAACTTGTGCCCCTGTGTCACAGTGGGGCATCTTTTGGGTATGTTCCCAAGAGTGGTATTGCTGTGTCTCCAAGTAAATCTATTTCCAAATTTCTGAGGAACCTCCAGGTTGATTTGCAGAGCACTTGTACCAGTTAACAATCCCACCAGCAATAGAGGAGTGTTCCTCTTTTTCCACATCCTCTCTAACATGTGTTGTCACCTAAGGTTTTGATCTTAGCCATTCTGATGGGTAAAATATGGAATCTCAGGTGTCGTTTTGATTTGCATTTCTCTGATTACTAAGGACTTTGAACATTTATTTAGGTGCTTCTCAGACATTCGAGATTCCTCTGCTGAGAATTCTCAGTTTAGTTCTATAACCCATTTTTGATTGGGTTGTTTGTTTTTTTGGTAGTCAGCTTCTTGAGGTCTTTATATATTTTGGATAGTAGCCCTCTATCAGATGTGAGGTTAGTGAAGATTTTTTTCCCAATCTGTAGGTTTGTTTTATTGACTGTCCTTTGCCATACAGAAGCTTTTCAGTTCTTGATCTTTGCACATGAGTCATTGGAGTTCTGTTCAGGAAAATTTCCCCTGTGCCAATGAGTTCAAGGCTCTTTCCAACTTTCTCTTCTATCAGATTCGGTGTATGTGGCAAAACCTTTTCTTAAGTGTATTCATTTTTTTGATTTATAAATATTTTCCTTGCATATATGTATGTGTACTGTATGTATGCTGGGTACCTGTAGAGGTCAGAGGATAGTATCAGATACTGTGAAAATAAAGCTACAAATGGTTGCAAACCACCACAGGGTGCTGGGAAACAAACGTGAGTCCTTGCAAGAGCAACAGATGCTCCAAACTTTTGAGTCATTTCTCCAGTCCTTAAAATACATTTTAGTAGGAAGAAGAAACTATAAAAAGGTATGGTTTTAAAAAAATGACCTCCTTACTCTGTGGAAACATGATTTTGTCTTTCTTTGGTTCATATGAAACTCACATAATCTTGAGCATGGTGTCCATAAATATTTAAGTTGCTATTAAAGACACAGAAGATATCAAAATGCCAATTTCCTATCTCAAAAGATAATTCTAATTATGTCAGAGTGCATGAAAATAAAACACCTTCAGTATCACTTAGAAATTTCTATTAATTTTGAAGTTAAGATTTGCTATGACATGAAATATGCAGGAAGCAGATTTTTCTTTAGAAATTTAGTTATCATGTTATTCATTAATGTTATTTCTCCGGTAAAGTTCTCAAACACTTTTAGCTGTCTATGATGTAAATAAAAATATTGGGAAAGAAACTTTACCAAGAAACAAGGCAATATAAAGATGGAGGTTCATGGGCTACAGAGATGACTCAATTGTCAACAGCACTTCCTGTTCTTACAAAGACTACTGATTGGGTTTCTAGCACCCACATTAGCTCATTCACAACCTCTTGTTTCTCCCATTCAAGCAAGCTAATACCCATTTGTGGCCTTCCCCAGAAACCAGTACATATTGCTACACATGCGTACATATAGGCACTCACACATGTACATAAAATAAAAATAAGTAAATCTGTTTTTAAAATAAAAAATAAATAGAAAAAAAGAAATATTTCTTGAAGTTTATGAATGAAGAAAGAAAGTCTGCCAACTTGCTGTCCACACCAGATTTGGACTCAGCTAGATGGCCTTAATTGTCCTTCCTATTCAACATTCCAGTCTCTCCAACCTTACTCGTAATCCTATAGTCTATTAATAGGAACTCCTCTTTCCACCACATCTTCATTTGCTGAGGACTTCACCTCTTGGTCACCCTAGTTATTTCCTGTTGTCCCTTTAATCTTTCCATTCTATCTAATTTTCAATAATCCTCTGTGTCACTAGAGAGTTCACAGAACTCTCTGCAAGGATTCCCACAGCCACTACCTTACACTAGGATCCAAAAGGGCAAAAGGAACCAAACAACAGAGCACGAACTCAACAAAGATAAAACCAAATATCTATGCCAAGAAACACTTCAGATATCATAACTGTAGATGCCAGATTCCAGCCAACAAAGCAAAAAAACACATGAACAGCCAAGACACTCTTCCCCAGAAGTTAGCAAGAGCTATTGCAATAGGTTGTGAGAAATTCAGTACGCTCATACACAAGACACAGACTTCAAAATAACCTTTAATATGTTCAGAGACCTTAAAGAGGATGTAGACAAAGATCTTAATGAAGACTGAAAATACAAAGAGATGAAATACTAAAATAAATAAATAAATAAATGTTTAAATAAATGAAAAGAAAATTTATCAAAGAAATAGAACCCAAACAAGAACCCAAACTAAAATAAAACTGGAACTGAAAAACTCAGAGTAGCAAACAAGAATCTCAGAGATCAATGCCTTGTTCAATGCTCACCAGAGAAATTTCTTCTTGAATGTAAGGGATTGAACACAGAGATTCACAGCTGAACAAAGTAAACAGAGTGACAGTCTTTGAAGTTTTCAGTCGTAAAAAGGATGTCTTCATCAAATCCATCGCATCAGGGCTCCATGTTCTATGCAGAAGATGAGGCAAAAAGATGGTAAAGCGCTGGGGGTGATGACTAACTCCAAAGATGCAGTCTTCCAGACACAACAAAACTGATAGACAGAGGCAGTCAGAGATTCTAGCCGACTGCACAGGACCTGCCCAGACTGTAAAGAGACAGGATTTCAGTGTTGAGAGGGGGAAGTACACACAAGGTACACACAACCCTAACTAATTAGCCATTAGTAACTGATCCATGCTGGCAGGTGAGAATCATTTTGCTCAAAGAGTCACTGTATATATCAAACACAGGAGGTCCATGTCCAAGAATAGTTGGCCAACAAAACAAAACTACACAATTTTTTTGTGGAATATTTGCTTTATTTTGTTTGGGCATGATTTTGTCTTATTGGCTATTTGTTTATTTGTTTGTTTTTTGGGTGTTATGTGGGGTTTTTTTGGACATGAAGTTGAGTGGGTAGGGATGTGAAAGAGATCTGGGAACAGTTAGAAAAGGAGACTTTTTTCATATAAATTTTATTTAAAAGAATGCATCAAATATGTACTCTGGAGGAACTGAGGAGAATGTGTTGCCCAACCTGGACAAAGGGTCTGATGTCCAAATTTATCATCCAACAGATAGAGCAGGAGACAGAGCAGGGATTGACAGGAACATATGTCTCTGGAACAATCATTAGAAGGTGTCATTGTGGTGTATATCACATACATACCCGCCTGACCATAAAACCACCAAGACTGACTTTTATTGTAAGATACCATCTTCAGGACACCCATAGTTGTGATTACTGCAAAACCCAGAGAACATTTCTAACATTATTTAAACTTCTTGGTTACATCTACATAGAATTCTCTCATCTTTCCTCTACATGCTTAGCAGCTAAGACAACAAAGGGTTTCTATAAAGTTTACAAAAACATGATACAAAATTGAACAATGTTGAGCAAAAATAGCATTTCAACCTTGTAAACCATTTTCTTTTCTGTTTGTAAAGAGGAAAGAGGAGTTAACTAATGACTTCAGGTTTACTTTAGGGAATTCCAAGAGTTGACAGACTTTTGACTTGGCTAAATTTGGATATTGGTCACTCATGTATCCATATTACTTGTAAACAGCTCCAGAGGATTCAAACTACTTATTCTCCCTTGGAGTCTTGTTACTGACACATGTAGGGCACATTACTTTCAAATATATATATATAGTATTACATAAAAGAAGAACTGATTAGGTTGTTTTTAATGATATGGATAATACTCTGGGATTAAAAAAAATGGTAACTCAAACAGCAAGGATTAAGTTCAAATGTGATACAAAAAGCTATATGTTGTAAATATTTTAATGACAACATGAAGAAAATAACAAAAGAAAGATATATCATATATATCTGAAAATTCTAATATATATTTTATACACACACATATGCAACTAGAAAAGTATGTGTCTAGTACATTTTAGGACTCCAGAAGGCATCAGTTCATACTGATTCCTAACAGGGAAATGGAGAGCTAAATTAATTAGGAAGGCCAGTGGTTGCATAAACAAATAATAACAATAAAATATGAGAGAAGCAAAAAAACATGTTTGATTTCTACATTGAAGACTGCTAAGCTTTTGAGGAGGTAGTGTATAAGGTACATGCTTTCACATGAACAATTCGTCAGCCCCCAGGAGATGAGCTTCCATAAAAACTTCTTGTTAATTGCATGAAAGGTAGAGAATGAATTCAAGACATCAAAACTCTAGCTAATTATTTTGATATCAATGCTTCAGAGAATTTTAAGATATATCCCATAATTCTCTTGGAATCCAAACATGTTGACAGGGAAGTGAAGCTAATTTCATATTAACCCTTTCAAGTTATTATGTCTCCAGATGGAGGAGTAATTATAACATGTCTACATGATTAGATATGATGATTGAACAGGAAATTTCTACAAAAAATTTACAAAATTTATACAAAACTAATAAATTTATACTCATGCTATTGAAATCAATTGAATGCTACTAAACTATTAATTACTTTAGCAAAATTTTATCAGGCATCAGGATAACGTCAAGTCAGCCACAGTGATTCCCCCAGAGATTCTTTTATCATTGAGAAGAGTTTTTGCTATCCTAGATTTTTTGTTATTCCAGATGAATTTGCAAATTGCCCTTTCTAACTCCTTGAAGAATTGATTTGGAATTTTGATGGGGATTGCACTGAATCTGTAGATTGCTTTCGGCAAGATAGCCATTTTCACAATGTT
>NC_034595.1:6280283-6297388 GCF_900095145.1 Mus pahari
GGACTGTGGAGTTGTCTGGTCTGTTTGAAACCAAGGTTAACCTGAACTGATTAAAAGCAACCTGAGCCTCTAGTCAGGAAAGCCTTTGGTGTCCTTGTTCCTGCTGTCACAGGCCCGTCAATATTGGATTGGAGCAGCTTTTGTGTTCCACTCACCAGTGATCCTAAGATGGTTTGGGCAGTCCCCTAGGGACCATGGGGGTGTCCACCGAATCCATGCCCTAGATGACCCAGTGCTAATGCAGACCGGAAGGGACTTGTGCCCCTGGTCAGGCTGGTTCTCTGGTTCCCTAGTGCTGTCTCAGGTCCTGTACATGATTGTATTGGAGCAGAAGTTGTGCTCCTCTCACCAGTGATCCTAAGATCGCTTGGGCAGTCTGCTAGGGACCATGGAGGTATCTGCTGAATGTGTGCCCTAGGTGACCCGGTGCTGGTGCAGACCGGAAGGGGCTTGTGCCCCTGGTCAGGTAGGTTCTCTGCTGCCCTAGTGCTCTCTCGGGTACCTTGGGCAATTGAATTGGAGCAGACGTTGTGTTCCACTCACCAGTGATCCTAAGATCGCATGAACAGTCCTATAGGGTCCATGGGGGTGGCAAAAATAGTTATTAATTTAAAATAAAATGATTCATAGGTAAATTGATTAAATATACAGAGCTTTATAATGAGTCCCTATTTACAGTATTTAGATTTTAAATTTATATTCAGAGACTGAAAGTTTTTCTTGTCCTTACCATAGCCAGAACATCACAATGAATCTGGCTAAGCTTGGATTCGGACATAAATTCAACTGTTTGGCAACATGAGTGTAGTCCTGGAATAGCTTATATATTAACTATTCATCACACATATAATAAAAACGACTGCGGCAACCAGCAAAGTTAATAGACTTTTGCAAAATGGTTAAGCATATGGCTGTTCTCAGGTTCCTTCCCTGCACCTGTTAAAGACAGGTATGCTGTGTGGCCCCCAAGATTACACACGGATTATGGGCAAGCAGGCGAGAGGGAAGGCAAGAAGAGAGAAACTGCAATTCAAGGGTTCAAGGCAGTTCCTGGAAAAAAAACACTGTCCATCTTCATGTTTTAGATTAAATAAAAATGCAGATTCTTATTAACTAGATTAGTTTCTCTAGGTGTCATCCTAGAATTGCTTCATCTCAAGGCATGTCCAACGGCTCTTCATTCTTTTATCAAAGGAAAGAGAGTGACAGGATATCAGCCCAACACTTGTAGTTGTGTCCTCCCAGGAACGCTTTTATGGTTCCATCTAAACCAGGAACGGGCATTGGAAATCTCTAACGCATGCCCTCCCTTCAACGCCTCAATAATACTAGTTGAATTTTTGCCAATAAACAAAGCAAGTAAAGAAATGGGAGAATCACAAGTCAAGGAATGTAAAGGTGAATAAGTGCGCACAAAGATTTAGGAAGACATTGTCTAAAATAGTGGCTCACAGCCTAAGCCAGTTCTCAATCTTCCTAATACTATGACTATTTAGTGCCATTTCTCATTTTGTGGTGAACATCAGCCATAAAATTAGTTCCTCTTTCCATTGGATCTGTGATTTTGCTACTTTTATGAATAGTAATGTAAATATCTGATATACAAACATAGAGGGGTCACGACCCACAGGTTGTGAACCATATGCCTAAACCTTAAGGCCTTAGTTTTTACAATATTGGGAATAAAATGTCCATAGTCTAAGAGCCTTTAATCACAATAGCACATTATATCATGAAATACAGCTACAACAATACAGCCAGAGTTTCCAATTTACCTCTAAGCACTTGTCTTGCCAGTATCAGCAGCATCCATCCATGCAGCTTTGGAGTTGTGCTTGAAGTCCATTCAAATTTCCCAACTACTAGACACGTGCTCTCTAGAATCATAAGAGAAATACTTCATAGCATGGCTGGCATCTTTGAGTGATGATGTGGCGTAACAGAAAGTTATGGGAATAAATATGAGTCTGACTCCAAAACATTTGAGAAATTCTTTATTTCAGGCTTCAACCATCCTTGATGAAGCAATGGAAATCAATCATTTCCTCAGCTTGAAGATTGACCTTCAGAAAAGAGGTTGAAATGATTTGCTGCAGTTTTGTACAAAAGTGCAAAGAGATCTTCATTAATAGTCTACTCAGCTACTCAGCTTAGGTCCTGAGATATATATATATATATATATATATATATCAGTGATGTTGAAAGAGATCAGGGTATGATTAGCATAGCAACTGAATATCCATCCTTGTCTCAACCTTTCCAGAGTTCTCATGTAAGTACAAATGGAGACACAGTAAGAGATAAGATTTTTAAAATTCCTAATAAATAATACTTAGGACTCATTGACTAGATCCTTTAAGGGTGTGCCCAAAAATACCTGAGCCATAGGGTTAAATAAGGAATCACAAGTCAGAAAATTTACAATGTAATCACCTCTTTCAAAAGAGTAGAAAATCAAACTTCCCTCTTATCATATTAATTTTTTTATTCAAAGGCTTACCACTCTGAATTATCATCAGCTGAAAACATGTTACCACACATATTCCTAAGTACAGATCTAGAATATTTCAATTAAAATAAGTAAGGGTGCATCCTGAAAGGGGGCATTTATAACTAGCATTCTGGGTGAATCATCAATAAATTGTAAAGATTACAATCCTATCAAGAACATTTTTCCATTTAAAAAGCATTAATTTAAAATTACAAAAACAAAACAAAATAAACAGAAACACCAGCTTGCAGATATCATAAGACTCCAAGTACAAGGAACAATAAAAAGAAATTATGAATTTTCTTCTCCACCTGCCACCACAATTTAGACCTTAGCTTTTATGTTCATATTTCATGATGACATTCTTTTTAATCAGTTTTTATTTTATTATTTATTTATTCTTCTATCATATATTACGTCTTTACCAGTTTCCCTTCCCTCCAGCCTTGCAGTTCTTTCCCCTGGCTCCCCTTCTCTTCCAGACCCACTCCTCTCTTTTCCTCCAGAAAAGGGCAGGTCATCCAAGGATGTCAACCAAACACAGCATAGCAAGTCGCAATTAGACTAGGCACATCCCTCATGAGGAGATTCTTTATCAGTTTTGTTTTGAGCATCCTTTAAGGAAACATCTTATGCCTTAGTATTCTATATTTCCATTGCTATTAATAATGACCATGACCACAGAAACTATTATAAGAGAAAGCATTTACTTGGGGGCTGGTTTAAAATTTCAGAAGCTGAGTTCATCATCAGCCTGACAGGAACCACAACAGTAGAATACAAGCAAACTCTGGAGCAATATAAAAGAACTACACTGACCTAATGCAGAAAGAGAGAGAGAGGGAGAGAGAGAGAGAGAGAGAGAGAGAGAGAGAGAGAGAGAGAGAGAGACCTTCTAATCATTTTTTTCAATTTTTATTAGATATTTTCTTCATTTACATTTCCAATACTATCCCAAAAGTCCCCTATACCCTCCCCCTTCCCTGCTGCTCTACCCACACACTCCCACTTCTTGGTCCTGGCATTCCCCTGTACAGGGGCATATAAAATTTGCAAGACCAGGGGGCCTCTCTTCTCAGTGATGGCCGACAAGGCCATCTTCTGTTACATATGCAGCTAGAGACATGAGCTCTAGGGGTACTGGTTAGTTCATATTGTTGTTCCACCTATAGGGTTGCAGACCATTTCAGCTCCATGGGTACTTTCTCTAGCTCCTCTATTGGGGGCCTTGTGTTCCATCCAATAGATGATTGTGAGCATCTACTTCTATATTTGCCATGCACTGGCATAGCCTCACACGAGACAGCTATATCAGGGGGTCCTTTCATCAAAAGCTTTCCGGCATGTGCAATAGTGTCTGGGTTTGGTGTCTGATTATGGGATGGATCCCCAGGTGGAGTAGTCTCTGGATGGTCCATCCTTTCATCTTAGCTCCAAACTATGTCTCTGTAACTCCTTCCATGGGTATTTTGTTCCCCATTCTAAGGATGAATGAAGTAGCCACACGTTGGTCTTCCTTCCGAACTTCAAGTCTCTGAAAAAAGAAATTGAGGATCTCAGAAGATGGAATGATCTCCCATGCTCATGGATTAATATAGTAAAAATGGCTACCCTGCTGAAAGCAATCTACAGATTCAATGCAATCCCCATCAAAATTCCAACTTAATTCTTCACTGAGTTAGAAAGGGCCATTTGCAAATACATCTGGAATAACAAAAAACCTAGGATAGCAAAAACTACTCTCAACAATAAAAGAACCTCTGGTGGAATCACCATGCCTGACCTCAAGCTGTACTACAGGACAATTGTGATAGAAAACTGCATGGTAGTGGTACAGTGATAGACATGTAGATCAATGGAATAGAATTGAAGTCCCAGAAATGAATCCACACACCTATGGTCAGTTGATCTTTGACAAGGGAGCTAAAACCATCCAGTGGAAAAAAGACAGCATTTTCAACAAATGGTACTGACACAACTCGTGGTTATCATGTAGAAGAATGCGAATTGATCCATTCTTATTTCCTTGTACAAAGCTCAAGTCTAAGTGGATCAAAGACCTCCACATAAAACCAGAGACACTGAAATTGATAGAGGAGAAAGTGGGGAAAAGCCTCAAAGATATTGGAACAGGGAAAAATTCCTGAACAGAACAGCAATGGCTTGTGAGACCTTCTAATCTTAAACCTTTCAAATTGCACCACTTCTTTGTGAGTAAGTATTCAGATATATTAGCCTGTGGGTGGCCATTCTTATTTAAAACACCACATTCCAATTTCTGGTCACTCTAGGCTTGTACCCATTTCAAATACAGTCCAACTTCAAAAATCCCCATGTTTTTGAACAGTCTTCAGACTGCTTAAAAGTTCAAAGTCCAAAGTATCTTCTAAGATTCAAAGCAATCTCTTAACTGTAATTCCCTGTAAAATCAAAATAAAAAAGTAGAGCACATATGTCAATATACAATGACATAGAATATACATTACCATTTCAAAATGGAGGAAATGATAATAATCAGGAAATACTGAACCAAGCAAAACCTACAAACAGCAGGGCAAACTCCAAGTTCTCTTCAGATTGCTAACATTTTTCAGCTTTGTTGATTGTAACATCTTTCTCTCTCCCTTTATCTATCTATCTATCTATCTATCTATCTATCTATCTATCTATCTATCTATCTATCTATCTTTCTATCTACTTATCTATCTATTTCTGATTCCAAAATCAGTCTGCACCTCTCCTTGTCAAGTATACCATGTCTCTGGCATCTCCAACCCCTTGGGTTTTCTAGTGAAATCCAGGCTTCACCTTCACAGCTTTATGCACTGGCCTCTCGTCTCCTGCATGCATGGACAGCCCTGATACATGTCTAGCCCTCTGTGAGAGATTTCACAATCTCTTTCTTCTATTCTTGATTCTAAAGCCAAAATCTTGTGTCCAAAGCTGCCAAGTGCTGCTTGATGAAGTTGGAACTTTGCCTCCTCATTCAAATATATCTACATCAGCCTTCTGGTTTTGATAGTTTCATTCACTTCTTAACATTTTCTTTAATTCATTCTCACTAGTTGAAAGCATTTCTGGATAAGGTCTTGCCCTGAGGTCACCACTGCCTTATTCTCTTTAACCTCAGGCTTTTCCTTATACTTTGTATCTCCTAAACCACTGGGCATAGCTCCATTCCACTTTCTAGTACTTCTTTTCTGCTCAAAATGTACATTTGTATTACTCCTTGCTCAAATTTAACCTTTCATTATGGATATGCAACTGCCTAAGAGTGACCACTACTAACCACCTGACAGAGTCAATACTAGTTTGTTTTGAAATCTTCTCTGCCAATGCCATTAATCTAAAACTCTTTAATTTATCATCAAGTGGATATTTTTGGACAAAAAAAGCCACATTCTTTGCCAATGGTTTCTAGGCCACTTACTAATATTTTCTTCCTCTGAAACCTCTTGAGCTAAGCCATCATAGTTCAAATGGCCCTCAGCAATATCTTCCACGTTATTACTGGGATTTCCAATTAAACAGCAGTTGTGTCCAACTGCTTTTCTACTCCAAAGTCCCCATAGCTTCTGTATTCCTCCAACAAATAATATCAAAGCCTCTTACAGAAATAACCGACTCCCATAACACCTTCTGTGTTAAATACTATTCTATTACTGTGACTATGGAAATTATTATTTTTTTAAAAAGCATTGAATTGAAAGCTTGCTCATAATTTCAGAGTCTCGGTCCCTTATCATCATGTCAGGAAGCATATGGCCAGACACTGGAGCTATATTTGAGAACTAGATTCTGATCTACAGGCAGAGAGAGAAAACCTCTGGGCATAACATAGGCTTTTGAAATCTCAAAGCTCACCTCCAGTGACACACTTCCTCCAAGAAGGTCACCCTTCCTAATCTTTTAATTTTTTTCAAATAGTGTCACAACCTGGTAACCAAGTATTCAAATATATGAGCCTATCAGAGCAATGCTTATTCAAATCACCACACCTTATTTTTGCTTTCATTGTTATTTTCAGCTAACACCTCATTTTAAATACCTCACCAAAATAATGACATATCAGTTTGTATAAAATAAATAAAGATTAGAAGGTTTTCAGAAAAGATTTGACTTAATAGGAGAAACAAATTTGTTAGATATTGACATGAGGCTCTGATAGGAACTACTGTGATTTAGTTCTACTCAGATTAAAAAAATAAGGATTTATCTGTAAAAATGTATTATTTTTCATTTGATTCATAAAGCAAACTACATATTCTATGCTCAAATGGGTTTAGACTGTATCAAAATACATTGTGAAATTTTGTTGATAAAACAAGACTTTGAGAATCTTTGTCTTTAAGCGCTAATCCTACTTTCCACTAAGGAATTGTTTATTTGGAAATTCAGTGGAGCAATGCATCAGAAAGAAATATATTAGGGCGAGGGGTGGGGGACTCACATGTGAGCCTGTGGGTGTTAGAACTCCTGGGGGTCTCTGGGAATTGGTGGTATGGGGGTGGGCTGGAGCACAAGATCTGCTCCATCCTGAGTAAGGTATCCCAGACACAAAAGGACATACATGGTATGTACTCACTGTGAAGTGGATATTAGCCTAAATGTTCAGAATACCCATGATACAATTCACAGATCATATGAAACTTAACAAGAAGGAAGACCAATGTGTGGATGCTTCAATCCTACTTAGAAAGGGGAACAAAATAATCATGGGAGATAGAGTGAGGGAGAGACCAGAAATAACATTAGCTGAAATACATAACAACAGGGAGTGAGAACCTGTAGAAACCACCTCCATTAGGTAGGCAAGTCCTCAAGTTGAGGAATGGGGCCACCCATCTCAAAAGTTTTAACCAAGAATTGTTTCTGTCTAAAGGAGACACAGGGACAAAAAAAATTGAGCAGAGACTGAAGAAAAGACCATCCAGAGTCCATACCATCTGCAGTCACCAAACCCAGACACTATTGCTGATGCCAAGAAGTGCTTGCTGGCAGGAGCCTGGTATAGATGTCCCCTGAGAGGCTCTGACAGCACCTGGCTAATACAGATGCAGATACTCACAGTCAACCATTGGACTGAGCCTAAGGACTCCAACAGAAGAGTTAGGAGAAGGACTGAAGGAGATGAAGGAGATTGCACCCCCATTAGAAGAACAGCAATATCAACTAACTGGAACCCCCAGAGTGCCCAGAAACTAAACCACCAACCAAGGAGTACATATGGATGGGTCCATGGCTCCAGCTACATATGTAGCAGAGGATTGCCTTTTCTGGCATGAAATGGGAGGGGAGACCTTGGTCCTGTGAATGGCCCAGCATAGGGTGATGCTAGAGGGGTGAGGAGGGAGTGGGTGGATGAAGGAGCACCCTCTTAGAGGCAAAGGGGAGGGAGGATGGAATGGGGATATGCAGAAGTGAGACCAGGAAGGAGGACATTTGAAATGTAAATAAATAAAATATTCAATAGGAAGAAAGAAAGAAAGAGAGAGAGAGAGAGAGAGAGAGAGAGAGAAGAAAATAAGGTATAAAATGTCAAAATTTCTGTAAGACTAAATATTAAATAGGAAAGAATGTGTATAAAGTTTACTAACAACTTACCTGTGTATTTCTGATTAAAGCCCATGAAGCCAGTGCTCTCTCTCTTTCTCGATCTCTCTGTCTCTGTCTATCTCTGTCTCTCTTTGTCTCTCTCTGTCTCTCTATCTCTCTGTCTCTGTCTCTCTGTCTCTGTCTCTGTCTCTCTCTGTCTCTCTCTCTCTCTCTCTCTCTCACACACACACACACACACACACACACAAAGGCACACACATACACAAACATTTACACACAGTCATACTCACACAAAAATAGGGGTATCTACATTTTTTTCTATTCCTGTTTTCCTCTGGGCATTGCACATGAAGTAATTGTAAACTCACTCAAATATTTCTCCTGCATCTATTGAGATGTTCAAGTGTTTTCATAAAATAAAGTCATTTAAATGTTTGGTTAAAAAAAATAGGGGTATCTAGAAAAATTTTGGATTTAAAACTTTTTCCCTAAGACAATATTTAAGGATAAAGGATAAATTGGTGGTTATGAACTCTGTCTTAGGAAAACTTTTATTAGCCAGTGTTATCAAGCACATGAAATTAGCTAGAGAGAACACAATCTCTGAGGTAGGAAATACTGCCGAGATTGTTCCGTCACAGGTTGTGTTATTTTAGCTGAGGTCATCTCCTATTTAGCTATTGTCATGAGACAGAAGATGTAGAAGTTATCCATAGATTATATACATGCAAAATAAAAAGAAAACAAAGCCCTATTTTGGTAACATCATTCAAAAAGTAAATTTATTTAATGGAATTTATTAAATATGCCAATGAACATTTCCCATAGTATCTTTGGATCCATCAAATGAGTCACTTGGGAATTAGAAGTATAGGCTTCAAACTGACTTACATCCATGGAGAAGACGATTTGTATTCATGGCCGACATGTAACTTAGATGAATTATATGTTTTCTCAGACCGGTTCAAGCCTTGTCTGAATGTAAAACAGCCTTAAAATTGGAGCCTCTTAAATGTGCATGGGTTCTCTCTACTACACAAAGAGCTCATAAATCCATGTATGTGTGAGATTAGTAACTGCGAGTGCATAGTAAGTACTTCAAGAAATAAAAAAGAAATATAACCTGTGAGGAGTTGGCAAAAAAGACAGGGATACTCACCAGGAACTGGGACAATGAATGTTTAAAACAGTACAGCCCTTCACACCCCTTCAGGTACTGCTGCAGCCTACACTGTATCAGCGAGAAAATGTGGTTAAATAGGGAGTTATGTTATTATAATTTAAAGAAAGTATTTACCATTCTATATGCCTTGAGATCTCAAATATATTTTGATGAATGTACAGTTCCAAAGTACAAGTGTGGTGTGATATGATATAATGATGTGTGTCTGTGTGTTTGTGTGTGTGTGCCTATGTGTGTGTGTGCATGCATGTTTGTCTGTCTGTCTGTCTGTAAATGCCCATGCTGTACTAGGTACTGAAGAATCAAATGCAGAATCTTGGCATACTAGGAAAGCATTCTACTAATTTGTTAAATCCCTATCTCTACTATTAACATCATTTTAATAATTTAAAAGTGAATTGCACAAAAATATTTTTGCTTAAAGGATCCATCCCATAAACAAACCCAGACATTAATGCACATGCCAGCAAGATTTTGCTAAAAGGACCACAATATAGCTGTCTCATGTGAGGCTATGCCAGTGCATGTCAAATACAGAAGTGGATGCTCACAGTCATATATTGGATGGAACACAGTGCCCCCAATGGAGGAGCTAGAGAAAGTACCCAAGGAGCTGAAGGGGTCTGCAATCCTATAGGTGGAACAACAATATGAACTAACCAGTATCCCCAGAGCTCATGTCTCTAGCTACATAGGTAACAGAAGATGGCCTAGTCGGCCATCATTTGAGAAGAGAGGTCCCTAGATCTTGCAAATTTTATATGCCCCAGTACAGGGGAACACCGGGGCCAAGAAGTGGGAGTGGGTGGGTAGAGGAGCAGGGTGGGGGGATGGTATAGGGAATTTTCGGGATAGCATTTGAAATGTTAATAAATAAAATATCTAATAAAAAAAGATAAACAACCCTAATCAAGGAGGTATGAGACATTTCTGGAGAATGTGCAATTCAAAGTTCCCCTTCAACCAATGTAACCTCAGTGGTATGAACTGACAAATTTTCTGAAACAGAATCAGCACAGAGTCATGGATAAAGACAGGGTGGAGTCTATGACAATAGTTCTGAACAGGCAAGAATACACAGTCAGGCTTAGAATACCGATGAAGACTTCTCTTTGAGACTTAATTCAGTGATGTGTTAATAGCAATGGTTGGATCCACTGGAAATGTTATTAACCTTCATAGGTTAATATTTTATAACCTTCTAGAACATCACCAGAAGCTGAAGCCAAGTGTTCAAATAGGCCTATTGGAGACATTTCAGTTTCAAACCACCAACAGCCATACTATGTTTTAACACTTTCCAGGTTTACATAGCCTTTATCAAAATTTGAGTAGCTTTTTAAAATTTTTATTCAAGTATGTACTGTCCACTGATCTTATTCTCTCTACCCTCCCCAGCTTCCCCTGCCTTTCATTCAATTAGTTCCTGCCTCATCTGTATCCCATCCAGTTAGTTCTCAAAGTTCTTCTAGACAATTTTGTTCCTACTTTCATGTCTTAAAGACGTATATAGTTTTACATATTTATTTACAATCTAGGAAACACGGACACTATTTTCAGTAGACAACATTGCCTTTTTGAAACTGACTTAATCTGCTTACTATGGCTATCTCCAGCAGACTCCAGTAAATCCCATAACCACATTTTTCTTTATATCTATAAAGGTTCTACTGTGTATCTACACCTCAATTCCTTTATTCTTTTATGGTTGGAGACCTGTCTTTTAATGTGAGGTAGAATAAACTTATATTAAAATTTCTTTATGTTAAAATGTTGTTATGGTAGCATAAACTTACCTTGAAATTTCACATTTACCCACTTTATGTATACAGTTCAGTAAATGTTACATGAATTTCTCTTACCTTGAAAGCATCCTTGTCGTCCTTCTGAAGAATTTCTCTTCTGCTCCAACTCTGCACTCAGTCAATATCTGTTCTCATCCTTTCACCTTTCAGGTGTCTGAAATATGTACCTTATAAATATGTGAGTTTGGCATTCCATGTACCTCTTGCACATGGAACCATGGCATTTGCCTTTGTGTGTGTGTGTGTGTGTGTGTGTGTGTGTGTGTGTGTGTGTGTGTGTGTGTATGTTGTAGCAGTTATTTCAGCAAGTAAAATAGCTCAAAACTTTCTCCGTGNCCAACTCTGCACTCAGTCAATATCTGTTCTCATCCTTTCACCTTTCAGGTGTCTGAAATATGTACCTTATAAATATGTGAGTTTGGCATTCCATGGCTTTCTTTCTAGGAGCTACTTGGGAAGGAACTGTGTGTGTGTGTGTGTGTGTGTGTGTGTGTGTGTGTGTGTGTGTGTGTGTGTGTGTGTTCATTCAGTTATTTCAGCAAGTAAAATAGCTCAAAACTTTCTCCGTGTAGTAACCTGTGTCTGTGTGACAAGACCATTCTTTTTAAAATTTATAATAAATACTATTCCACTGTGTGAATGTCTACTCTTTTGCTCTTACATATATCTATTAATAGACACTGAAATCATTGCATCTATTAATGACCATATAAATTGCTTCTATCTTTTGCTTATTGTGTTGCCTTTGTGGAGTTAGTTCCTTCTATATTTTCTTAATCTTGTTCCCATTAATTTCCACTACACTGCAGAGCAATGGTTTGCTTTATAAAATACAACCTGGTTAAGCAATTTTTGATTTAAACTATGTAATAGTTCAAACACATTGATCTGAATGAAAATATGTATCTCTGGGCCTCTCTCTGTCATCTATATCCTATCACATGTGGCTTCTTTTTTAGAATGGACCATAATCTTTTATGCCTAAAGGACTTTTATAAACTAGTGTCCTTCTTTCAGATCAAGAAAGTTGATTTTCTTTTAGAATATTTCTCATATTTATTATACAGTTTTCATGTTAGAGGACTGTTACATTGTAAAAAGTTATCCATACTATAGTAAACATAGTTAATACTTCATACTGTACATGTGATGTTTACAAAAGTATTGTGTACTCCTATCATTCTCTTAATCTTTATTTTGTATTCATAAAGATATATGTCATCCATATAGCCACAGCTTTTCACATATCTATAAATGGTGCAGTACATTCTTCAAATTATGCTAATTCATTGTTATTTCTTGTTTCAGCTTTAGTTATCTTCTATTATTTATAATTAATAGCAACCACATTCAACTGGCTCATAGGTGGTTAATTGATTCATGGTAAAATTATCGTTATATTTATAATGAATCCGATAAATTTGAACTGTGACAGACAATATTGACTCCTTGAGCAAGCACAACTTGGAAGCATATGACAGTAAAGTGTTAGGAAACAGTTTGAAGCTCCATTGCATGAAGGTAGAATGATTCAAAATCTCTCATTTAAGTAAAGGCCTCATGGCTTCTGCATCCTGATTTAATTAAATCAGATGCCTGTAAAACAGGCATGCATGCTTAGCATTATCAATTTCCTTTCTGTTTGGCACTGGATGAAATGTGTCATATTGAAAATTGGCATGATTCTAATTGACATTGACCCTTGTAAACTGTGGATTAGCAGTCCTGGTTCAGTGATTTCATCGCTAGTGGGAAATGCCTAATTGGCATAATTTTATTTTAAAGTACGTGTGGTCAAACTAACCCAGCTGAAATGGCAACCCATCCCTTGAAATGAGCCTTAATTTACTTAATGCTATAAATGCGGGCAATAAAACAACACTGGGATAGGTAAAAATCTGATGGGTTCAGAGTCAGAATTCAGAGCTTACTACTTGTGTTCTGTAAATGTCTTGGCCTTGGATGGGGCATTTTTTATTATTATTTTCTTTATTTACATTTCAAATGCTATCCCAAAAGTTCCCTATACCCCCCCCGCCCCTGCCCCCTACTCACCCACTCCCACTAGTTGGCCCTGGACTTCGGATGGGGCATTTTTTATGGCAAGGTCTCAGTTTCTACACCTTCAAAATAAATACAAGATTGAATTGTCTTTAAAGTTCTCTACAGACCTAAAATATCTTGACTTTGAGTGACTGCTAGGATTGCATTTTAACATTCAACAATAAGCCACAAGACATTCCATTTCTTGATTTATTTCTATTGGAAACTTTGCATTTTTTCAAAGAAATGTCATTTAGAACATATGTCTATGCAAATTTTTATAGGAATATAGTCATTACTGTAACACAAATAATACTCTGGGGACAGAATTCTAATACTTTATCACACAGTTTTCTTTTCTATTTGTCTGTTTGAATAAAGTGACATTCAGCCAATTGACATATTTCCAACACCTCATACAAATAAACATCTGCCAAAGAATTTTTATTCTGAAGCAGATTTGGAATTATAGCTATTGTTTTGCTTGTTTTAACAGTTGTTGTTGGCACCGTAACAGAGGTACTTTGTTTTAGGGTGACATTGACACATGTCTGCTTAAACGAATTAGCATTCCAATCTACACTGACATTTAGTTGAAATAACAAGTTCATATGTCAGTGTGAATAGAACTAAATCATTCCACTAAAATCTATGAACAATATGGGCTGTATAGTCTCATGTGCCTGCCGCTGAAATAGAACAGTGTTGGCTCTGCATATTAAGCACTCCAAGACCATAGAACAAATACATAGGTAAACAGGAGAAAGGGAAGCAGGGTTTTATTATTCATGAAGATGTGACTATGGGTACTTTTGCTAAAAGTTATTTTCAGTGGAGATTCTGAAGGATGAATATAAAAACTTTGTCTAGTTTACAAAGCTATTTATGTGTTGATCCTTTCAGCTCTTGAGTCTGGTTTGCTGGTCCCTCATTTCTAACGAGTCTCTTACAGTGTTCTGAGTTGTTTTGCTGTCTTGGATCTAAATTGCTTTTGCCTGGTATTTTCTTCTTGGTATGCTTCTATTTACCTCGCAATCACAGATCCAATACTTCATCAATGCTCTTCCATTCGAGAAAAAGGTGTAAGTTCTTTCATATACACATTGCTTATGGAAGCAAAGAACAGTCTATGAATCATGTGATTAAATGCATGAAACTAAATGAATATACATAGTTCAAATCTTTTAATTAAAAATCACTATTATTTCTTTGTGTTTAAATGTGTATGTATATATGTACACATGTGAGTGGATACCAGTGTAATCCAGATAGGGCATCAGATACTCCAGAACCGGAGTACAGGTAATTGTGAGCTTCTTGACTTGGGTGCTGAGAAATAAACTTGGGTCCTCTGAAAGATCAGCAAGCACTCTTAACTGCTGAGCCATCTCTCCAGACTTCAGTTTAAGTGCTCTGTTGTGGAGAATGTTGTCTGTTATGAGGAGATACAAGTAACTCATGCTTGTAGTGACAAGGAAGGCTTAGTAGTTGCTATGGCATTGCATAAGCATTCCCTAAGTAGGACTAAATCTGTCATTCGTTTACCCACTGACAGAGTGAAACTTCTTTTACTTCCTTCAAAGCTTTCAAGCAAGACTAGGAATATTTCTCAATAAACCTCCACCAGCAAAACACACTGTCAGAACAGAAAGGAAGGAAAGGTTATGGGGTACAATCATTATCTCTCATAACAGTGATAAAAAGTAAGAAACATATTGAAGTTAACTAAAGAAGAGCAGTACCTGATTAAAAATGTTCTCCATTCTTATCTTTTCAAAGGAAATATTCAGTTTTATGACAAAGACTATTTAAACAAATATTTATTTACCAGAATAAATCAACAATAAAAACATACTCTGGGGTGTTTAATAGTAGGTAGCGCCACAAGTTCAGTCCTACTGAATTCTTCCTTGTGGTTTTTAAGGACATTGTCCTCACCCTCTTCTGATGTCATTGTTATACTATTTAGGGGAATATTTATCTGATTTGGACTTTCGTTTGTTTTGGTTTTGTATCTCAACACTGCACATGGTCAAGTCTAGCAATATCCTTTCCTCTTCCCATGAGTTCTTAAGTGACATTCACCAAGGAGCAGGTAATGGTGGTAGCGTGGCAGATTCATGTGAGGATTTCTCCTTACTGCTTATGCTCTGGAACCTGGGAAACGTTTCATAGGTTGTCTCTTCCCTTTTGTTTAACATAATATTTTTACTGATTTGGGGGGAATTTCACATCATGCACTCATTTCCGAGTCCTTTTTTGTCCAGCCTGACCCATGTGAATGTCCTTACAAAAGGAAAATTAAAAAAATTTAAATTTAAAACAAATAAATCCAATTATAAAATTTTTTTAAAAGCCCATGTCCAATTTCTCTGCCTTTTTATTTGAATGTTCCTAGTACAAAGTGTATAGTTCTAGATGGAGTTTGGTCAGACATTTGCACCTTGGAATTTTGGCTCCACAATCCTTGTATCTGCCTATCCCTCTACTCTAGTAGTAACAGTGGGAAGGGGACATAGGGACAACAAAGAAAGAGAAAAACTTATAGTATTTTCTGGTTTTACCATGGTTATGTGATTAAATACAAGTTTATGTGAATAGTGAAGAAGAAAATGGTGAATGTTTTCGGCAAGGTCTGAGCTGTAAAATTCAGCTAAATAAATCAATGTTGAACTGACTCTGAAGCATCAACCTCATGCAGAATATCATTCATCTATACATTTGTTAAACATAATGTAGATATTGAAAAATATACATAAATAATTCAAAGTTCGATGAGTGGATTATTGTCAGAGAATGTAGACTTCCTACTCAGGTGACAGCTTCAGAGTTTTTGATATGTTGTCATGTATGATAGTCAATCTGTTGATAAATTCATTGCTATATCTCCTTTCAATGTATGAAGCTTATTTCTCTGCCCTTGAGTATGACTTAGAGACAATAATATTCCATATTGAAATATTACAGAAGTTATATTAGGGTGTGTAATAGCTAAGTGTCTATATAGCAGTTTATGCCTTGTTATTCCTCTTGACACTTGGAAAAAACAGGTCATCGTGTTTTGAAAATTCTCCATGAGTCTCATAAAGAAGCTCACATAAAAAGACCTTCTGCTGCAAAGAGCTGCCTGTCCTGTGACTTAGAAATGTATACATAGATTGAGAATTGACACATGGGACCTTATAAAATTGCAAGGCTTCTGAAAGTCAAAGGACACTGTCAATAAGACAAAAAGGCCACCAACAGATTGGGAAAGGATCTTTACCAATCCTAAATCAGATAGGGGACTAATATCCAATATATATAAAGAACTCAATAAGATGGACTCCAGAAAATCAAATAACCTATTGGATGGAACACAAGACCCCCAATGGAGGAGCTAGAGAAAGTACCCAAGGTGTCGTAGGGGGCTGCAACCCTGTAGGTGCAACAACAATATGAACTAACCAGTACACCCTGAGCTTGAGTCTCTAGCTGCATATGTAGCAGAAGATGGCTTAATCAGCCATCATTGGGAAGAGAGGCCCCTTGGTCTTGTAAACTTTATATGACCCAGCACAGGGGAAGGCCAGGGCCAAGTAGTAGGAGTGAGTGGGTAGGGGAGCAGGGGCGGGGGTGGGGTATAGGGAACTTTTGGGATAGCATTTGAAATGTAAATAAAGAAAATAATAATAAAAAAATTTAGTATCTAAAAAGAAAAAATGGGATACAGAGCTAAATAAAGAATTCTCAACTGAGGAATACCAAATCGCTGAGAAGCACCTGAAAAATGTTCAACATCCTTAATCATCAGGAAAATGCAAATCAAAACAACCCTGAGATTCCCTCTCATACCAGTCAGAATGGCTAAGATCAAAAATTCAGGTGACAACAGATGCTGGTGAGGATGTGGAGAAAGAGGAGCACTCCTCCATTGTGGTGGAATTGCAAGCTGGTACAACCACTCTAGAAATAAGTCTGTTGGTTTCTCAGAAAATTGGACATAGTTCTACCGGAAGATCCAGCAATTCCTCTACTGGGCATATAT
>NC_034595.1:6297798-6317263 GCF_900095145.1 Mus pahari
ATACAATTTGCAAAACACATGAAACTCAAGAAGAAGACCAAAGTGTGGATACTTCATTCCTTCTTAGAATGGGGAACAAAATACCCATGGAAGGAGTTACAGAGACAACGTTTGGAGCTAAGACAGAAGGAAAGACCATCCAGAGACTGTCCCACACAGGGATTCATCCCATATACAACCACCAAACCCAGACACTATTGCATATGCCAGAGAGGCCAGTAGATAATAACAGAAGATTTCCCCCAGAGCTCCCCTAGTCTCATGAGGCAGGGTATCTTATCGAATGTGAGCTTCATCATTTTGTCTATGCTAGCTGATAAAACTCACTAATAACTCTTCTTTCTAATGTCCTGGTCTACAAGAAGTATGAAACAATAGTGCCTGTTTTTCTTAAAGTACTAACTTTGGGAAAGCTTTATTTCATACTACTAAAACTTAATACACAATTAAAGTTTCTATGTAATCTTTGTTTAGATCTTCATAAGAAAAAGAGAATTAAATATTGGCTAAATATTTGCCACCATTGGCTTTAGAGTACCTTCAGGACTTTTCAGCTGATTTTCTTTTTCTAATCAGCAATGCGGAGAAAGTTGCTTCATATAAGCACAGTACAAAATAGAAGAGGGATATTGAGGCTTCTTCAGAAATTGTTGGAACTCCTGTCCTGATCCCAAGTTCATTTAATTTGATATGCTTTCTATTTGCTAGTCTTATTTTCAGATCATTATTTATTGTGTTTTTGAAATTACTGAAGGAAGGTAATTAAATCAAGTAAAAATAATTGAAATTATAATGATTTTCTTTCTGAGAGAAGAGAGAGCATTAAGATTATCTTACTGTACCATCCTTCAAGTCCTCACCGATAACCCTGATCCTTTAAAAATGTGTCATGAGAAAACATTCAGGTCAAATAATCAAACTTAGATTTATTATCCTTTACTAGAATATTAATAATGAAAAATATTAAATCACCAGGGACTAATCTGATAAATACATTTTACTAATTAAGATTATTACGGTCGAGACAATAATTTAGTACATATATAAGCAAGAATATTTTAGCTTTCCAAAGAATTCACAGGGAATATGAAGAAATCTAAACAGGATATAAATTAAAGTGAACTGAATGTTTCCACTGAGTATAAAAGAACTAAACTCATGATATAGCCCATCTCTAGCTTTGACTGTGCCTTTCTTCCTGAATTCTATGTTATCAACTTTAACCATGGTTTATATGGTCTTATACAAATAGCCAGAAGACAAAATTATCATATAAATATATTGGCATCCTTTGCCACCTCCCTTATTTTTGAAATTATAGGCAGGAGGATTTCTGAGTTCAAGGCCAGCCTTGTCTACAAAGTGAGTTCCAGGACAGCCAGGGCTATATAGAGAAACCCTGTCTCAAAAACCCAAAAAAAGAAAGAAAGAAAGAAAGAAAGAAAGAAAGAAAGAAAGAAAGAAAGAAAGAAAGAAAGAAAGAAAGGAAAAGAAAAAGAAAAAGAAAAAGAAAAAGAAAAAGAAAAAGAAATTATATATTTTATTCAAATTAAAACAATAACTATCTTGATATTTTCAATATTCAAAGGTATGAAAAATAAAAGTAATAAACACAGTCTATCACTTCAATTGCTGCCCTTCCATAAGAACTGGTCTCATATATTTTCATAATTTGCCCTGACTATTTTAGAAAAGTGCAACTCTTCAAGGTTATAAATTTTGAAAAATATTTAGCACACTATCACACTATGTAGTTATGTTCTCCAACATTTTGTGTGTGTATATATATATATATATATATATATATATATATATATATATATATATATATATATATATATATATACAGCTTTGAATATATGGATTTTCTTGTATACTCTCAATTGATGGGAAAGATTTTTTAAAGCCCAATGATGACTTCAGTGGAATGTGACTAAAGTTCCCATCATAGCCATTCACCTTTGCATAGTAGAAACTTGTGAATAATAAGCTTGCCGTGCCATGCTGTTCAATTCTCTTTAAATATATGATTATATCTAGGTTTACATTTATCTTGGAAGATAGAAACCATCAGTGATTAAGCCTTATCTGCCATATGAAAGAAGGCACAGGCATAGGTTTGTAGGGGAAATGATGGATGGGGAATCACAAAACTGGAGAAGGAGCTAAGCTTCCTAAACTTGATTTAGACCCTAGTGTGGTATAGCTCAGATATGTAGTTAACCTGTTACCTATCTCCAAGTCCCGCAGTATGAGTTACAGACTACCTGCTGGGCATCTAAGCTTCTTCATGTATGACTGAAAATTACATGAAACATCAAAGATTTTCTATCTTCCTTACAGACAATTTCCCATCCTCATTTGTGATACATGTCGGGAATCTTTGAGCATTCAATAATAACTCTGAGGTTTTAGTTAAACTATGACACCATGATTGACACTTCGTACGCAGACTGAATGATAATAATCATACACTAGGCAGCATTAGAGGAGGGAGAGAGAGAGATGCGTGTTTGCATCCCAGACTAGCGTCTCCTAGTGCAGGGCTCTGGGCAAGTCACTGACTGCATTTATCACCAGACTTTAAAATGAGTTTGTAGATTCTAAAGTTTTTTGGGTCTCTTCAAACTCTAAAGTTTTTTTTTAAGTCTCTTAAATAGAGATAGAAATAATGAAACCTCAGCACCATGAAAATGGATTTATTCCTGATGCTATCAGAGACCTACAGTTAGGATTTCTTTGTCATTCTTTTATTGAAAATAGATTTTTGATACAATGTATCCTGATTAATTTTCCCTCTACCAGCTCCTCCAAGATATTCCCCATCTCTCTTCCCATCCAAAGCCACATCCTTTCTATGTCTCCTTAGAAAACAAACAAGCATCTAAAATATAAGAAGATAGAACATTTGGTGGATGACTCTTATTTTCTGATTGTGGTTTCTGGATCAATTAATTTATATTTAGCTGCTTTTTCATAAATGACTCTTGCAGCTGGAACAAAATTCACTTTTGGACAACTGGGTCCGAGGCTCACTGCTTCCCCACTGTTGATGAAGTGTGTCTAGGTGCTTCATACTCATACCTCCATAAAGGTGCTGCACCTTCAAACTGTGAGACCCGATAACCCTCTCTTAAGTTGCTTGTCAGGTTTCTTTGTACAGCAATGAGACGAGTAACTCATACAGTAAGAAATTTCCCAGTTAGGTGTGTATAATCAAATAAAATAACTGAAATTACCTGGATAATACTACTTATATAATAATCATTCAAATTTAGGTTTACAAATAGGAAACAGGAGTCATTAAGTCTTTAAGGGAGAATAATAAGCTTTCTTAAAAGATTATTTATTTATTTATTTATTTATTTATTTATTTATTTATTTATTATGTCTAAAAGATTCTGTCTGTACACCAGAAGAGGACACCAAATCTCAGTGCCCACATGGTTGTTGGTAACTGAGCCCAGGAACTCGAGAAGAGAATCCGGATGCTCTTCACCACTGAGCCATCTCTCTAGCTCCTAATATTGCTTAGAATCTTCTCCTTTATTTACATCATTTCTCCC
Organism: Mus pahari; assembly: GCF_900095145.1. Classification (NCBI taxonomy): domain Eukaryota; kingdom Metazoa; phylum Chordata; class Mammalia; order Rodentia; family Muridae; genus Mus; species Mus pahari. The sequence goes on from NC_034595.1 coordinate 6,301,365, forward strand.
TTCTTTTATTTCTCTAAACCCTTTCACATATCCCACACTGTTCTCATTCCGATTTATGGCTTTTTTCATCGTTATTATGTACAAATTTGTATATTGTAATCTATGTGATTCACTGACAAGGGCCTTGTGAGAAAGCCCCTGATTTACTTCCATTGGTTTCAGATACAGCTCTCTCTCTCTTTCTCTCTCTCTCTCTCTCTCTCTCTCTCTCTCTCTCTCTCTCTCTCTCTCTNTCTCTCTCTCTCTCTCTCTCTCTCTCTCTCTCTCTCTCTCTCTCTCTCTCTCTGTCTGTCTGTCTCTCTGTGTGTGTGTGTGTGTGTGTGTGTATGTGTATGTGTATGTTGAATTTAAATGAGAAATAACTATCAATTGTCAGAAAAGGCGGTACATTCTGCGTCAGCCATCTTGACAGAAATTTGTCAGCATTTTATTACATAGAGCTATTATTACTAGCAAACAAAAGACTTGGAGGAAGTCTGTTGATTTCTCTATGCAAACCCTGAGAGGTTTGAATCTGCTGTCTCTGAGCTCACGTACCCATTTTACTCTCAACTGTAACTTCTAAGATCTTTTTTTAGTTGATTTTATTTGCAAATCCTATTCTTATATTTTTTTGATAGTAAGGAGTTTTTTGTGTGTGTATTTTATAGGTCTTTTTAGCTCAAAAGACTCAAGTGCTGCTTAAAGATTCAAGGGCCTCACAAAAGCCTAAAATTTACATTTTAACACATCTCATGCATTTCTTAAAATAAATTTTTCTGCAGAATATACATTGGAAGAGTGTAGAAAATGAAATATTCAAGCTTTCTCGTTCTGCAAAAAAAAAAACAAAGGTATCTAAGATGACTGAAATACAGTATTAAGTATTGTGGTGAGCTGTGGACAATCCACTTCAGTATTTTCCAGAATATTGTTTGATATATGGAAATTGCTTGAATTTTCTCAAAATATTTATCATCAGAATATTTATTGCGCCAATAAGGTAACAATTAGGTTACAATAAATATTTTTGTTTTCAGACGTCATTTGTAGTATATAGAGAGAGCTCATATGACTATGAAATTTATTGTGCAAAATTCTAAAATCATATCAACTTTTCTAAAAAGAAGATATGTGAATCTGTGACAATTATTTAAAAAAATAACAGGCTCTATGTATTCAAGAATCCATTTTGGTCATTATGTGAAAGGTCTGGGCTAGAAAATTCCTGGATGTTTTCACAAGTGCTTAATAGTGACCATGGTTCCAGAGCTAAAAGTTAAAAGCATACACTCCCTCTGTGTTCATATGGATTTATCATGCCTCAAAATATTCATACCAGCCCCCCAATGGATATGAACTTTTCAAATTCCTTTACTACTTTTCCATTTATTAAAAATATTTGAGCCTAGAACTTACATACAAATTAGTCTGGGGAAGGCTAACTACACACGACAGGAACCTGTAAATTCTTTAACTGAATCAACCAGGAACTGGAATTACAAGGCAAAATACATCTCCAAAGAACCTCTAATTTAGAGTTAATGTGTGTGTGTGTGTGTGTGTGTGTGTGTGTGTGTGTATGTGTGTGTGTGTGTGTGTAAATACATTTTTATAGAAGTTTCCCAATCATTACTTGTATTTGAAAAGTACTTTAAAACCACTAAGGAAACCATGATACCCAGAGTGGATCTTCCACTTAACCTGCTTCCAACTTAACTCTTAACAAACTTCAGCATGTACTCTATTCTTTCCACACTTGCAACTATTAAATTGATTAGTTAGTACGTATTTGCTAAATTTTACAATATGCAGTGTCTTCCCATGTTATGAGTAAGCCTTGATATCAATTACTGTAATTACATAGGTACAATGAAGGCTGCAAAAATGAGTCATTTACTTAATAAATTCTTTGTAAAATAAAACTCATACATAAAACCATTTAACATAGAAACTCGACTGTTCGTACCAGGAGGATATCAAAAAATAATTCCCTTTTAACAGGGTTTATTTGAAAGTGCCAGAGTGATTTGTCCTAAGAAGTTTAAAAAAAAAAGTTTGAAAACACAAAGTTCAAAATAGATTGTCAAGAAATTTAACAGCCAAAACAGTAATATGTTAAATTTCAGACTCTTGAGAAGAGAATTCCAATACGTTTGTCTTTAAGGTTTTCACTTGGGAAAAAAACATAATTGCCAATCAAAAGAAAATGACTGAAGAAACAAGGTCAAGTGAGATGAGCTGATATTTTTCTTGCTACACTTTTGCATCACTGAAATTGTCAAAAAGGAAGCTGGCTCAGGTTCATCTACCTGATGCTTCAAAGCACTTAAGAGATCTGTGAATAATGTTCAGTTTCTGCCAAATGTAACTTGTCATTATTCCCTAGGAATATCGAGATATGTATTTTCCTCCATATTCAGTTTGATTCCTTTGCACATGGGTAACTATAACTCTCATTCATAATACTCACATCAAAACAGCTCTTTGTAAATAAATTAGAATGTCCAGAAGCATAACAGCTCATTTAAATTAGTTGCAGTTAACTCTCCACCACTCAGGGTCATGTGATGGAAGATCTCTCATCTGTGATATATCTTGTTTGTTGTATCTGTGGGGAGACTAATTGTTCAATGGATCAAACCTTAGAATCACAAGTTATACTGTTAAGGTCAATAGCAGTATATAAAGCAAAACCACAGAGTTGGGTATTAAATTAGGTTTAAATGGATACACGTTTCACACCAATGTGTTCTGTATAACCTTTTTATTTTGGTTTCTTTCCAAGGCAATAGCTCTAAAGCAAGACAAATAAGCAGTCATGTCTTGGGGGGGGGGGGAGTTGATTCAGTCTTTTAGGCGTTTTAAAACATTTTAATTAGAAAATAATTACACACTTTCCTCATTCCCCTTCCTCATTCCTCATCCTCCCAAGACCCTTCCCTCCACGACCCTCCATACTGCCCACTCTCAAACTGACAGCTTCTATTTTATTAGTATTATTGGTATGTGAGTGTGTCACATATCTTGAGTTTTGAATATCAAATCATATGATTACCCTAGAAACAAATGATGAACATGTTCAGAGTTGTGACCAATAATTCAATTAGATGAACAAAAATAATCTGAAATATAATTCATTAAAAACAAGCAGCTTCTAAAATGCAGAAACAATGATAGTATAAGAATTTTATCTTTATGAGCATTGGGGTTTTCAGCCCTCATTTCCACAGAAGCAAAAGCAAATACCCACACCGTTGATGGAATTAACTAGTATTTAAAAAAAAAAAATGGATATTTTCTTTATGTACCTTTCAAATGTTATCCGCTTTCCCGGTTTCCCTCCCTCCCTGAAACACCCTATCACATCCTCCCTCCTTCTGCTTCTATGAGGGTGTTCCTCCACCCACCCACACTCTCCCACCTCCCTGCCTTTGATTCCCTACACTGGGGCATCTAATGAGCTTTCACAGGACCAAGGATCTCTCCTTTCATTGATGCATGACAAGGCCATCCTCTGTTACATATGTAGCTGGGGCCATGTGTAGTCCTTTGTTGATGGCTTAGTCCCTGGGAGTTCTTGGGGGTCTGGTTGGTTGATATTGATGTTTTTCCTATGGGGTTACAAACCCCTTCAACTCCTTCAGTCCCTTCTCTAACTCTGTTAGGGATCTAGCATTCAGTCCAATAGTTGGCTGCTAACATCTGCCTCTGTATTTGTAAGTCTCTGCCAGGGCGGCTCAGGAGACAGCCATAACAGGCTCCTTTCAGCATGTAACTCTTGGCATCCACAATAGTGTCTGGGTTTGGTAACTGTATATGGGATGAATCCCCAGGTTGGACAGTCTCTGGGTGGCCTTTCCTCCAGTCTCTGCTCCACACTTTATCTCCATATTTGCCCCTGTAAGTATTTTATTCAGAATTAACTAGTTTTAAGATACTAAACTTAAGCTAAAGGGCACTTGCCAAAACAGCAGAGAGGAGATTAAGAGTTATGGGATGACTGATCTGGAAGGCAGCTTAGAGAGCTTCACCTGAACTGAGTTGTTCTGGATGAGGCAGAGGACAACCTTGTGGAGAGGAGTAATGATGCAGTGCTCCCAAATCAAGCAAGTGATGCAGTGCTCCCAAATCAAGCAAGTAACGCAGTGCTCCCAAATCAAGCAAGTGATGCAGAGCTCCCAAATCAAGCAAGTGATGCAGTGCTCCCAAATCAAGCAAATGATGCAGTGCTCCCAAATCAAGCAAGGTTTCTACAACTCTGTGATTGTGAAATTCAAAGTAACATGGTGTATTTTAAACATGTTCATGTGGGTTCTTCCAAGACATAAAAAAGAGAGAGAGAAAAGTTAGATTCTTATTGAAAATGTGCTATAAAATGCACAAGGAAAGCAATCTAGTGTTATTAATAAGCAAAATTTGATTTAAATGGCACTCCCTGATTGTAGCCGCTTCCAAATCAAATCAATAAAAATATTCTGTAGCAATAACTTTCCGTAGAGATGCAAAATTAAATTTCTCCTTCCCCACATTTATGCACAACACAAGTTGCAAGAATTTTCCTGTATTGGAATTTAATTATTTATTCCAATAAATATATGTATCTTGAAAAATGAGGCTTCAGGCAGCATCAGATTTCTTCCCATGCAAATAGCAATTGCTCTTGGGGGAATACACAGCTTGATTATTGTTTCTTTGTAATAAAAAGAAAATCTCTAAGAATAACTTCAAAAATCTTTAGCCAAAGATAACACATCAAGAACAAAAACACTCTGTAGATATTATAGTTCATCTTGTAGGCTTAACAAATTTCTTGCTGCCAATGAACAAAATTATCTTATAAAAGTTTTATTAAAATGAGGTTTTTCACATATTAAAGGAGTGATTAGAATTCTTTCTCAGGGTCATTGTAAAGCTCAAATTTTATACATTATTACCTTTTTATGTCTTTGCTTTTTTATGGCAAACACAAAATAAAACTGAACATTTTCCCATTATATTAAACATTAACTAGCACATGATCTGGTATTATAACTTCTGATTAGATGAAATAATTTGCATAAACTGTAAAGTTACAGTTTTTTCTAATAGTTAGAAAAGAAAGGCTAAGTTTTGTATAGTAATGATAAATTCAGTTTTAAAGCCTACATCAGGTGATGCTAATTCAAATGTTCTCAAAATACAAACAGGTAAATAAATGACTAAACGCTGCAGATAGAAGACAATCAGCGTTCATGTATGCAGCTGCCCTGTTGTGGTAGCATCACATTGTTTCCTTCTAGGCATCTAGAAACTCTGGTTCTTACAGGTTTCTCCCCTTCTTCCTCAATGATTCCAATACCTTGAGGCAGTAGAGATGTGTCTTTGGTGCTAAGCACTCCACAGTTCCTTATTCTTTGCATGTTGACCAGTCATAAGTCATCACGTTACTTCCTATCTACTGCAAGAAGATGTTTCTGATGAGGGTTGGGAAATGGGATAATCTATCAACATAGCATTACATCACTGGAGGTTTGTTTAATACTGCATTCATTTAGCAAAATAATAACAGTGGGCTCTCCCCTAGGGTCTAGGACCTGTCCATCTGTGGAACAGATCTTAAACCTAACAGAAACTGTTTGAGCAGCACAAACTGGACTGGATGGGCTCTAAGAATCCTAAAAGACAAGCAATTGGGTGAGTAGGGAGGCGGGAGTAGGTCTGGGAGGAGTTGGGGGTTGTAGACAAAATACATTGTTTACATTTCTAAAGTAATAAATAAAATATGAATTTAAAATGCAACATAAATAAAGCAACTGAGGTTATCTAATTGATTAATGGCAGAAGACACGAAGAACTACAGAGAAAAGAATATCTTTAAAATACTACTTTAAATACACTAATGCTGATATTATGTTCACAGTTTAAGTTAGAGCCAACACTATCTTGAGAGGGACTAGACAGACATCAGTACCCTGGCAAACTCAAGGATCATGTCATCTGCCTTCATAACAACTACTAGGAACCAATATTATTTCTTTCATATTGGGAGAGAAACATATCTATACAGAGAAAGAAAGGGAAAAGTGAAGGTCATTAAAACATGTGGTAAGAAACTCTCACTTGGCTACAGAAACTCCGACCATAAGTACAAAGGAAGAGGGATCTCTAGAGAGCTACCCATGGATCTGGGTGGGGCCTCAAACATTCCATGATCTCTTTCCACCTAAGCTCTGCCAACATCTTTCAATTAATATGTTGCCTTGGCAGTATAAGTAATAACAAAACAAACCTTACCTTGACTGGCAGAAAATAAAGCAACAATCTTGGTCTCATCAGAGGCAATTCAAAAAGCAAGTGCCCTCACCTTCCAAACACCTGGAACTGCCTGAGGCACTGGATTTAAATGACAGTCCATATATACTCAGACATAAATTATAAAAAAATGACTATAATCATTCTCAGGACCATTCAAAATCCAAAATAAAGTGTTTCACACCAATATTCTCCTATGAAGCCAAGAACAAGAGATCCTCTGTTTCAATGCATACTTCATAGACACTCTGTTGGTTTGTGTAATGATCTTTGAAGTTCCCACAGAAAGTAAATTCATATAAAAGTGTTGATGCAATGACTATAAACCTATCTGAAAATACATAGTCTAAAAAAGAAGAAAATGTTTACACCAGAATGATTTTTTTTCAATATTGTTAATTAATTAATTGTATTTTCATTGTGGTGAACATCTTTAAGAAAAAGTAAAATCAATATATACAAACAAATTCAAATTTTGATCAGCAAATTTTATTCAGATCATGAATCAAGGCTAAATTCATCCTCCATTTCAGTTGCTAAAAGGGGGAGGTTGATGTATGATAAATAAAAGATTTATTTTATGTACACCATGAGAAAAACTGTATTAATGATGATGAAATTGATTTTTTAAATAAATTCTATATAAATATTTATATATCCAGTAAAACATAATTATGTATTCACATAAATAACATTTTATCTATGAATTACAATGAAAATTACAAGAGAAACTCGAAGATATTTCTATGCCAGTGCATTGTATTGTGGTATCATATTCCATACAAAGATACTTAAAATATAGATGTCTTCATTTTTAAGATATGAGCACACAATATTTGGTAAGTTTGTGACTTGGATGATTTTATTATTCTCTGCTCAAAGGCAAACCAAATCTGATTATATTTGAACACTCATTATTATTTGAATCATATTGCATAATGCCCCCTCAAGGTTCATGTGTTGAAGTCTTGCATCCAAATAGAGCTCCAAAGAAGCAACTGGAAAATAACACCTTTGATTTCATTGATATATCAATTGTTGGTTCATGATTTGTTGGACAACTAAGACGTGACTAGAATTTAGGAGCTAAAAGAAACTAATTCATGAAGGCACACTTGGTGGACAAATCTTACTCCATGCTTCATCCCAAGCCCCCTCAGCAGGTTGTTACTCAGCCATGTGCTTGTCACCATGAGGTTCTCCCTCAACACAAGTTCACAGGTATGTCGCCAAGTAGTCATAGACTCAATATGGGTGACCTTAGCCAAAGTGCCCCACAGTGGAGATATGAAACCTGAAGAGATCACATCCAGTAGTTGAACAGTACCCCTAGTGGAGGGATGTAAACACCAACCCTCCTACAAAACTTTCAGCCCAAATTGCTCCTGTCTAAAAGAAATACAGGAACAAAAGTAGTGCAGAGACTGAAAGAATGGCTGACCAGTGACCAGCCCAACTTGGGATCCATCCTCATGGGCAGGTACCAACACCTAACACTATTGCTATGCTATGTTGTGCTTGCAGACAGTAGTGAATGAAGCATGGATGTCCAATAGCTGGCCCAACTTGAGACCCATCCCTTGAGCAAGCACCAAACCCTGACACTATTAATATACTCCGTTATTCTTACAGACAGGAGCCTAGCATAACTGTCCTCTGAGAGGTTCTACCCAGGAGCTGATTGAGACAGACGCTGATACTTATGGCCAAGCACTAGAAGGAAGTCAGGGACCCTATGGAAGAGTTAAAGGAAGGGGATGAGAACCCCACAGGGAGACCAACATTGTCAACTAACCTGGACCCCTGGAATCTCCCAGAGACTGAGCCACCAACCAAAGATGCATACACTACAGGGTTGGGCTGGTCCAAGGACCCAGCACATATAAGGCTGCCTTATCTGACCTCAGTAGGAGAGGATGTGCCTAATCCTGTAGAAACTTGATGCCCCAATGTGGGAGAAGATCCCCAGCAGTACCCTCTCAGACTTGAAGGTGAAGGAGTATGGGGGGAAGAACTCTGTAAGACGAAACAGGATGAGGGCAGTACTTGGATGTAAATAAGTAAAATAACTAATTAGTTAAAAAAAAAAACATGTGAGAAAACTCAAGAGAGAGAGAGAAATGTCAGGAAATGTTGGATTGTGAGCATCAATCCAACTGTAACCTTCAGGAGTCTAAGGCATGTGTTCTATATAAGAAGAAATAAAATAATCTGATTTAAAAAAACAGATTGCAGTTTTTAAAAAGTTTCTAGCATGTGTCAAAAATAGCATAAGTGAGCAGATAATATAAACGTAAAGCCTAAGAGTAAATTATACTCAGTAATAGCATTATATTAAAACTGCTGAAGACAGAGAATTTGACAGTGAGTGCCTGAGAGAAAATGGTTCAGTACACATAGGAAAAAAGAGCAAATAAATGAAAGTTATCTAATAGAATGTTTTATACATAACTCACACAAATAATTGGAGTAATTGGAGTAAAACAAATAGATCAGAAACACTCATTAAAATCTGACAGACAAATACAATTCTGAAAGAAAATGAAAATCAATGTATAAAACTATTTGTGACAGGCACTCATAATGAAAATCAATTTAGTGGATGTCTGCTTGGAAAAGGTTACATTTTGAAGACAAAGAGTCATAGGAACATCTGGGTAAATATAATGTGTCAATTGTGACACAAAAAAGCAAACATGCATCTTATGTACCCTTTTCAATATCTTTTACAATACAACAGAGAACATGATGAAAATAGTTTTTGCCAGTTGAAGGTTAAAATTTCCATTTACTTACATGAGCACTCGTGTGATAGCAACAGGAATGAATTCTTCTAATACACCTAAGTCCGTGGTATAATCATCCCTTCCTTTAAAAAGGAGAAAGGAGCCTGCACACTGCAGTCACAGTACTGATCATTAGAGAATACTGAGGGATGCACTCTAGTGCATCAAATGTTATCATGTTTGTTAACATGTTTAAGAACATGTTAGCAGGATAGAACATGTGGAAAGGAAAACAAATAGAAGGCACAATATCTCATAAATGAAAAAACAGAGAAGATACCTATCTTAAAAGATTCCCCAGGGACAGAGAGATGGATCCGTGGTTAAGATAACATGCTGCTCTTGTAGAGGACCTGGGTTCAGTTCCCAGTACTCACATGGCAGTCCACAATCCTCCATAAATCTAGTTCTAGTGGGTCTTCTTGTTCCCTTCCATGGGAACCAGCCGTGCCTATGATACACATACATAGATGCAAGGTAACATTCAAGTGTAAAGTATTTTTAAAATTTAAAAAGAAGTTATGTATTGACATACAGAAGAATTTTGATCATTTGTCTTATTTATGAGAGTTCTTTCTAATACAAATGATTGAGAAAAAAATGGCTGTGGTGGCTTAAATATGCTCACTTAACCCAAAAATCTTCACATATCACTTCTTAAAAATTGATTGAGAAATAATGACCACTTCTCCACAAGCCACTTCTATTAAATATAAAACCTGATACGGATTTCCAGATGTAATGAAATGTGAAACTTGAGCTGGAGAGATTATTTGGATAATCTCTTGAATTCAGAGATGTATAGAGCATTTCTGAGCTGTAAAGAGAGAAAATAAACCAGGAATAATATCTGCAATCCCAGTGCATATGAACTGATAAGCAGATACAGGGATGTCAGAACGACTTGAGAAGAGTGCTGGAGCCTACCAGCCAACCAACATAACCAAACCAAGGAATACCAGATTCAGTGAGAGACCTTGTCTCAAAAATAAGACATAAAGGTTTTGAGGAAAATATCTGATATTAACCTCAGTCCCTACCCCAAAGCATATACATTCTTGTGAATCTGTGCATAACGCCTTCAAAAATTTTACAAAGCACAGATTCATCATACACAGAAAATAAATTTTTTAAAAAGACAGATTAAATGAAGAATTAAGAAAGAGGGGCTGGGAAGATGGTTCAGTGAGTAGGAATACTTTCTACACAAGAATATAGACCTGAGTGCAAACCCTCAGAGCCCATGTATTGTGCTTGTCCCTGTAGCCTGCTTGGAGGGAAAAACAATAATATCACTAAGGTCTTCTTGCTGATATCCTAAGCATCTCCAGGTTTACTGAGAGACACCATCTCAAGTTAAAAATGGAGAAAATAGAAGAATAAGACTTCTGAAGTCCTCATGTGGCTCCAGACACATACTTGTACTCCCATATGTACATACACCAACATTCAATTCAACAAAAGTTTAAATGGTGGATAAACAACAAGTAGAAGCACCTTTATCAAGGCTGAAGACCTGAGTTTGATCCCTGAGACCAACATGTTTGAAGGGGAGAACCAACTCCTGCATATTGACCTTCACCTGTGCATCAGCGTGTATGCCTACTCATTCACACACACACACATACACACACACACACACACACACACACACACACCAAACAAGTAAATACATGAAAAATACTTTTTAAATAAGAAATAAAGAAGGTCATTTCATACTGATAATGAAAAGAAACTTTTAAGATTTGCAATCCTAAACTACATGCGCTAAACACTGGTGTAAACAATTTTATAAAACAGCATCTACCATATGTACAAGCACAAATTATCCCCAACATAATAATAGCAGACAATTTTAATACTCCACCCATATTAATAGATTTCTGTCATCTAGGATAACTTATTCTGTAATCTGAGACTAAGTGAACCTACTACACATCTACAAAACGTACATGTATATAAATATATGCACAATAAATATAAATACACATACATAAATATCCCATGCCGACACTGAAAGCATATACACTATTCTCAATAGCCTATGGAACTTTCTCTTCATTAGAGAAACCCATACATTAGGGTACAAAAGAAGTCTTAACAAATACAAGAAATTTGAAATTATTTCTTGTATATTAACTCACATTAATGGAATGAAACTAGAAATCAACAGCTAAAAATACTGCTGGACATATATGAATTCATGAAGATTGAGCAACACACTAATGAATATAAATTAGTCATTGAAGAAATTAAGAGGTAAGCCTTAAATACTGCTATACTTAAATAAAATTTGAAAATAGTATACCAAAACCAGTGGAACAAAATAAAAGCAATACTAATGTTTTCATACTTACAAAAACCTACTTTACAAAACCATACTCAAGCAAATAAATAGCTTAATAGTATACCTCAGCGCCTTCAAATAACACACAAGCCATTTTTTAAAATCAGCATATAAAAAAATAATCATTAACAGGGCAGAGATTAATTCAATTAAAATGAAAAATTAGTAAAAATATTAATTTTTAAAGATAAACAAGAATTGCAAAGTCATCCAAATCAATAAAAAAAAAAGGAAAAAGAAAGAAAAACCAAAAGAAAAAAGAAAAACCAAAAGAAAAAGAAAATTGGAGATGAAGGACATATAATGATGAAATAAAAAAAAATCACTAGGATACATTTTAATTTTATTACACTAAAGTGAAAAACCTAAACAAAAGTATTAATTTCTACCTTTATATGACACACTAAAATCAAACACTGATGAGATAAATTAAATTCTTTTTTAAGGTATTTTTCTTCGATATTTTCTTCATTTACATTTCAAATGCTATCCAGAAAATCCCCTATACCTTCCCTATAGCCCCCGGCTCTGCTCTCCAAACCACCCACTCCCGCTTCCTGGCCCTGGCCTTCCCCTGTACCGGGGCGTATTTGATCAGACAAGTCCGGCATATGATCTTCGCAAGACCACTTGATCAGACATGTTTACTGCTTCCCTCTTCATAGCAGCTAGAAAATGGAAACAATTTAAATATCCTTCAAACAACAAATGAATAATGAATATATACTAAATATGGACTATAGAATACTGTTCAGTTAGAAAGAAAAATGAATTCATGAATTTTGCAGGTAAATGAATGAAAGTAGAAAATATTATATAGAATGAGGTTATCCAGACCCAGAGAGAGAGGCAGTGCATGCCCTTTCTCACCTGTGGTTCTGAGCTCAAAGATCAGTACATAATCTGAATAACAATAGAAAACAAGACAGTAAAAAGGAACCTGGACAGGGCAGAGCATAAGGATCACTAGAAAGGAATCCCAAGGTATAAATGGTATGGTAGAGGAAATGGGAAAATGGTGGAGCGTGGGGAACTTTAACTAGGGATGATGGAAAGAGGTTAATACAGAAGTGACGCAGGAGTGTGCTGTGCATGCTACCAAAGAAGAGAAGCAACCTCAACAGGAGGGAAAGAAGTGGCGCTGGAAACCTGACCAGCTATCTGAGGCTAGTAAGGTCTCAAAATCTTAGAAAAGAACCTACTACCAGCCCTTTATTAAAACAGCACATTCTGTGACTGTATTCTAAGTATTTAGCATTCTACACACAGATAAATGCAGTGCTCACACCTCATCAAAGAAACTTCTCTGTGCAGAAGATACAGACCATAACAGAGAGCCACAACTGGCCAAAATGCCAAGAAAAGCTAATCATGGGTGCTCAGATGCAATGGATATGTCTATAATACAACTATGTCTAAGGCTCAAGGAACATTGAGGAAGATGAGGCAGAAAGACTGTAAGAGCCAGAAGAGCATGGAGTCAGCTGTTAGACTGTGTTTCTTAGGAAAGCTACACTCATGGCATTTCAACTGTATGGCTCCCTAACAAGACCAGGAGGGTGAACACACTAACAGGCATGCTAATATGGGAGGGGTGAATTTCACAGGGCCCTACCCCTGCACAAAGAACTATGAGCAACTAATGACTGCTCAGTGAAGGAGAGTCTGTCTTCCCCAAGGATGAAACCTCTAATTTTTTTTATCAAGTGATAATCACTGAAATTATACACATACATGTATATATACAAGCAACACTGGATAGACTCAGCAGGTTTCATTTATACATTTATGCATGTATATGGAACAATAGTGATTGAAAGAAGAGATGCCACTCATGTGTGAGTAAGTGAGAGGACAGACGTGGGACTCTTCACTAGGAATACAAGCCACACTTAAGGAAGGCTCCATTCCTACCAGTAAATGACCAACACAAATTCATTATCTTTGGAGATGTTTTGTCTCATAACGCTGTGTTTGGACATTTTGTTTGCCTTACTTTTCTCTTGCATATCCACTATCATTTCCAATTTTGTGTTTTCATGGATATTATGTGTGAATGGAGTGAGTGCACACATGGTTTGTAGTCAGTTGTATGTGCACATGCATGCACTTTGTACCTGTGGGGGGGGCATGTATGTGTTTTTTCATGCTTTTTCTGTTTTTCTGTTTTGTTTTATTAAGGTTGGATTTTGAATTAGCCTATTTGTTGTCTAAAGGGGGGGCATAGAATTGGATTGTGAAGTGTTGGGGAGGTTGTGGGAGAAGATGAGGGAGGAGAACCATGATTAGAATACACCATATTAAAAAATATTTTCAGCATAAAACAAAAAGAAAAATGGCTGCATTCAAGATAATCAGATTAAGTGAATTAAAATCTCAAAAGAGAAATATGTATGTGTTCTTTGGTTTTTAGGTCTTAGATTTTTTTATGGATGCGTAAAATCATGAATTTATAGATGACAGGAAAGTAAAAGTGAAATCTTAGAACAAAGGAGACACATGGGATAGAGGGGTGATAAAGAGAAGTACTGGAGGGTAGGCAGGGGAATTTGCTCCAAGCACATTAACTACTTGTATGAAATGCCCTTATGGAACCCAGTATAATAAAATTTTAAACTAGGGGGAAAAAGAGTTTAGTGAATCTATACGCATTGGCCTCTGTTCTAATGCTATTCTGTTGGTCCTTGACTTTCATAATGACTCCTTATAGACTACAGACTATTCTCATATTTTCTAGGGTCTAGCCCTGCCCCTGTTTCCTTTCCTCCTCAGAGAAAGGTCTCTGTTTTATCAGAAAAATCATTCATTCTCACTCACATCATTATGAAGCATCAAGGTCAAAGATGGGAATAACAACACATCTGTCCCAAGGTCCAGTATAGTCACACGTTTCTTCTTATGAGTCTAAGTCTCAACAGTTTGCTTGGAGTTTTCCCCTTAGTTTCAGGCAACATAAGTTGCTCAGGAATTGGAAATAGCCTCATCTCCAGAGGTTTTATTTCTGTTTGACTCGGTTTTAGTACCATTCCATAATTTTAGAGTGAGTAAAGATTTGTTGTTTAAAATTCTTACTTCCTTTCAGTTATATTTACGTTTGTTTTCTATCATTCCATACTCCATGGTCTTTCTCAGAAACTCTCCTTGCATATTCTTTACTATTAAGATATTTATATATCCTAGCAGGACAACTGTGGGTAAGCCGAAGGCCTGCTGGAGAGAGGACAGGCTGCCTTAACATCAATAAATTCAGTGGAGGTCATAAGGGCTCACGGACTCCATAGAGAGCCACAATGGCAGCTTCACAGAGCTGAGGGTTCACTGGTTTCTTCAGCCTGCACCACAGGCAGTTTAGCTGAAGCCCTTTGCCATCAGTGTCCTGGTAACACTAGGTGGCACAATGTGCTGCAGGACCTGTTACAGTGACAGCTTTCTCATTGCATGCAGAAAAACTACAGAAGCAAGAGACCCCTCCCTGCTCAGGGAAAATGCAAGCTTGGAGAAGCATAGTTAAGTAAAAGCTGAAGCTGCAGGCTCAACCTGGAGCAATGAACAGCTGTCCAAACACTTACCAACCTGCTGGAATCACCTTTGCAGCAATCTAGTTGACTAATACTCAGAGGCCAAGGCAGCCAATCCCAGGGTAAGACAAGACTGATTCAGAGTTCCACAAGTTCCAGAAGGAGGCATCAGATCCCAATATAGATGGTTATGAACCACCATGTGGTCGCTGGAAACTAAACTCAGGGTTCTGTGGAAGATCAGCCAGTGCTCTTAACCTCTGAGCTATCTCTGAGCCCAACATATTTAATCTTCATGTTTACTTTGTATTTTAAGCGAATCTGATATCATTTTATTGTTAGAGAGTATAAGCATAAAATTTCAAAATGAAACAATTAAAAAATCATAGTTTTGTTGAAAGTCAGAATTTTTTAGGCTGCTTTGCATAAAATTCCAATGCATGGATTCGGGCTACTGAATGCTTTTGCCATGCAATTAACTGTTGCACTAGACCTTACTATGGAGGGAAGTGGAGTTCAGAATGATCACTGTTTTCCCTGGCAAAGTAAACTGTAATTGAATCATGAACCTTTCTCATTTATTCAGCTAAACCCAGCATATAATTTTTAATTTATTCATTCAAGTTGATAAATATTTATTAGGTATGTATTTACTTTAAGAACTCTCCTAGGAGTTTGGGATATGGAATGGAATAAAAAATTGTCACCAGAGATGGAAGCAACTGACATAAGGCAGTAATTACAAGAAAATCAGGTGATAGCTGCCTCAGGCGATCAGGTGAGGCTTTGCAGATGTGACATGTGGCCTTGCTCCGTGAATTCTCACAGTTTTGTGTTGCCTTGGCATGCATTTTTTTACTTGAATTTTATACCAGAGAAGGCTAAATTACTTCACATAGTAGGCAGCTCTATAACATAGTAGGCAGCTCTATAACATAGTAGGCAGCTCTATAACATAGTAGGCAGCTCTATAAC
>NC_034595.1:6317318-6349113 GCF_900095145.1 Mus pahari
ACATAGTAGGCAGCTCTATAACATAGTAGGCAGCTCTATAACATAGTAGGCAGCTCTATAACATAGTAGGCAGCTCTATAACTCTTTCTACTCCTCAGTGTGTTCGGTCCACATATTGGCCTTTTGATTTCTTCTTAGTTAGAACCTCCTGAGTGGCAGATAGATATCCAAGTAGCTTTGCCAATAACCTCATATTTAAAAACACTTTTTATGAATTCCTTGTGAGCCTCACATCATGTACCCCAGTCACACTCATTTCCCTGTTCTCTCATACCTGCCCTTCACACTTGCAACCTCTCATGAAACAAAACAAGCAAACACACAAACACACACACACACACAGCATAGCAAAACATCTCATTGTTGAAGCTATAGTATGTCCCATTGTGTCTCACAGCATATCCCTCTGTCCACATGTCTTCACTTGCAAATGGTTATGGCAGTGAGTCATTGGTATGGTACAAGGTCTCTGACTTCTGGGATGCCACCAGTACTGGATCCTCACTGGGACTCTTCCTGGTTATCCTGTTGTTACCCTGGGTCATGGAAATCCTGCAGCTTTGGATCGGAAGGACTGGCCCTTTTGCATGCTTCAACAGTTCACAGATGATGTATATTTTGGGGTAGGCCAACTCAAAGTCCTGGATCTGGGCCTGGGTGGCAGCTGAGCTGGTCAGTGCACCAGCTCTCCCTTATCCTCACCAACAGATCGAGCTCTCCAGTACATCTCCAGCTAGGTCAACCCATGCTGCCATTGACAGGAGGCACGGTCAGGCCTCCTGCTCTCATACTCTCAGAGTCAGTTCACCTATACCCACCCATCCAGAGCAGCCCATTCTCCCAAGTGTGGCATCCTATGAGGAGCTAGGCCAGCTCACCCAATCTCACACCTTTGCCAGCAGGGCCAGCTCCATTGTGCTACCTGGGCGAGGTGCAGAGTCTACTCTGCCAAGTGCTGCTGCAGATGAGAGGTGTGGCCAGCCCTCCAGAGATCTCTAGTCAGTAAGGGGTCGATTCAGTTGTGTACAACCTCTGGATATCCACGTAGTCCCCAGTGGCTGCCTCCACCAGAGACATCTCCGTGTTTTCTAGTGGTAATACAAGTCTTGTACATCTACACAGACCCCTGCCACTGCATAGCCATGGACCCAAACATTGCCCTCATGGCAACTCTAGCTGGGACCTCACTACAGCCCCAGCTGGCAGGGATGGCTGTCAACAGCAGGCTACTCCTCTCCACTCTCAAGTCTCCAGTTCCATCTCTCATCATAATGCTCAAGTTGCTCCACTTCTCTTTCTTTCCCATCAGCCCATCACTTACTTGCACACTGTGGTGGCTTTAGCTGTAGGCTGGCCATAAGGCTGGTGAACTCATGGGTGACATCCTCTGTTAGGGTCGTGTGGTGACACAGCAAGCAGGTGTCTACCAGCTGCCTGTGCTGTATACCCAATCCAGGGCAGGCCTGCGGGTGGCATGGAAGTCAGCAGGTCTCTGAGTGTCTTCCTTCTCTCTCATGGCTGCGAGATGGTTGTCAGGGGGCCCTTTGTTTCTAGGGCCTACCTGTGCTGTCAAGTGGAAGGCAGGTCTATGGCATCTTCTGCCACCCACACTGTGTGGCATGGTGGAATGCAGAACTCTGTCTGCTTTCCTCCTCCTATGTTGTGCTGCCTGAGTTTGATTTTAATTGACTTTTATACATCCTAGGCAAAGAACAGCTTTGACTACCTAAGTAAGGTATCAAGCTAGAATGAACAAAGGACTGCCAACTGCTCTGTCCCTGACTGATATAAGGAGAACACACCCAACAAGACCTCTCTTTGCCCATTACTGGGTTGAGGGAGGGGAGATTTCCTCACTCTAAGTAGACTGCACAAAGGTATCTCAATGGTGACCTCTCAATCAGGATGATCTGCTGGGATTTTTGTGCCTTTTCTTTACCCCAAACCCATTAAAATTCCCATGAGGAACATCTCTGAACAATGCATTGGGGTTTCAGAAAAGTATAGAACAAAAGACACTCTCTCTTACACCATTTCCTAGTGTTGAAGGTCAAAAACTAAGTACAGTTATACTAAACAGTGTCATGTAGACTTCATTTTTATAGTATGTAAAAATGGAAGGAAAAAACTAAGTTTAAATTTGTGGGAAACATCATCTAAATTCAGTCTTAAAACATATAATAAACTTTTTCATCAGTAAAGTTATACACACTTAAATATTTTCAGTTGATTGTCTAAAGTCAAAAACACTTCTTTACATTTAAGAATTATTCACAAGTTTGTCACTGTATATTCTATAGACAGATGTGTAACAGACATCAACAATGAACAAATTTAGCTTTTTGGCATTAACTAGATAATACTTATTTTGCTTTCCCTGAAAATATTTTTGACTCTTCATTTATAATGAAATGCTTTGCTCATTCAGTAATTGTTGAAGCCTACCGTTTTTTTAACCTTGAATAAAATGCAAAGGGATTCCTGCTTTTGAGTTATGTGATCAAAATCTGAAAGCATATGGTCCCTTAGATAACAGTGATGTCAGTAGATAAACGAGTGCTCTGGAAACAGCCCCTTAGAGTAGTCCATTGGAAGATTGGCTGCTTCTCTGTTAAAATTTCTCCACTAACTCTATTTGACTTTCATTTTTCCCAAAATAGCTTTTCAACTTACAGGAAGCAATACATAATAATCAGAGTGATGCAATTCAGTTGCACTAAATAGAAAACAATGATCTCATCCTACCTGCCTTTAACTCTACTACTAAGATAATCAATATCTACCAAGTCTTTGAAGTTTTTTCAATTTTCTCTTCAACATTTGTTCAGGTACCTAAGCTAAACATGGTAGAATAAATAGACAGATAGCCTTTTCTCAGGAAGGAAGACAAAACTGAAAAATTCACAGTAGGTCTGAGCTGTGTGGTCTGATATTTACCTTAAAAAATAGTTCTTAATAATGAGTTATGGAATCGTGCCATGAAATGTCTCCCCTCCTCTTAGAAAAAGGCTGAGAACTGATACTTCCCTGTGTCAACAATAAAATGGAGAAGGTTCCAAGAAAGACTAGGAATTCTTGCAAGAAAGGAAGCTGAACACACTTTTTTCCACAGACTAGGAAACATTCACATCCTCCTCTGATTTGAAGCCAAAGATATTCTTAAAGTGAATAAGATGCACATCTCTGGACTTGACCATCAAGAAGTTGCCTTTGTCCTTCCAGGATATTTTTCAAGAAAACCCTAGATGAAACAACCACGTGGTACAAAAGGAGAGACTGGACCGCCGTCAAAATATTTGCCTCCAAACATTTGAGAGATTTCAAAGGCCTAGTGACCTCAGAGATGGATGGTCTAGTTTCAGCTATCTTTTTTGGCATCTAGCCTCAGGGATTATTGCTGACCGTAGAATCCCAGAAGTACAAATGAAATGCAGCTGGTCCATCAAGAGCAGAAACTGACTCAAGAGCTCCTAGGCACTCACAAGATTCAGCCAGCGATGGGTTCACCAGTTTAGAGATCTGTGCTGTGCCGAGAAAACTGCAGGGTTAGAGTAGGCAATACTTCTTTCCTCAGTGCAAAAGGACAGTACAGCCTCATAAGAGGGAGAATCACAAAGGCAAGACTCAGAAGACTAGATACTACTAAGACCTTTTATAAAGTCTTAAATTGAAGCAATATATTGATTTACAATGCATGCATGGATAATAGCTCTTTTAAAAAATAATTAAGAGGTGCTGGAAAGATGGCTCAGAGATGAAGAGAAATAGACACTCTTCTGAAGAACCCAGGTTCAACACCCAGCAACCGCATGGTGGTTCACAACTGCCCATCACTCCAGCCACAGCGGATCTTATGTCCTATTCTGACATCTGTAGATACCAATCACACATGTGGTGCAGAAACAGATATGCTGGCAAAACATCTATATACATAAAATGTTTTTTTAAAAAATCTTTTAAAATAAAGACCAAAATTTAATATAATTTAAAATAAGAATAAGGAACAAAATAATATCGAGCATAAAAATTTTATATATAGAGATCATCTTTGAGAAATTCACAAGGGGACAAAAATACCACATGGCTGGATTTAATATAATTGAGATGTTTTTTTAAACTTGGAATTGAGTTTGATGATACCTCTTATAGTACTAAAGTTACCAACATAAATCACTAAATAACTAAAAACACCCTTGCTTGCGACAATATAGCATAAATAAGGGATTACAACTTATTTCTCTTCTTAAAACCATCATATCTACAAAGGGGGGAAAAGTCTTAATGAGGTAGCTATGTCTGCTACTGTAGCAGTTTGAACTCATAACAGCTGTCAATCTCTTACAGAAACAGTAGTCAACTCACAGCTCTCTATGCCAGATATAAGACTGAACCCTGGAAAGATACCTTGTCCACCAGCTTCCCTAAATCTGCCTGCCCTTCACTCAATTTCTGTGGTTACATTCCTGGGGTTATAAGAGGAAAATGCTACTTTTGCTTACTGGTATTGTATCAGTTGCCCATGTGGAGAATAATATGAGCTAACCCATTTTTCCTATAAACTATTATTACCTAAGACATCTAGAGGCCTCTTGAGCCTTGGACTCCAGGCTAACAAAGATAGTCACAAATTCTTCAATCCCATATTGACAGTTTAGAGGCTGGAGCAAACTGAAACTATGGTCTAACGTCACCACATTGCAGCAGAAATCACCTCATTTCAGAAAGAGTTAATTAAATAAATCTGAAGTCTAATCAACTGTTGAATTTTTATTGAGTGAAAACAGAAATATTCTATTTCTTTCTCTCAGTGGAAGTTTTAAAAATGAAAGTTACTGAGCTCCCTTTAGATGCTAATGTTGAAACCCTGAATATTTTCAGAGCTGGGCCTCTTGTAGTTTTCCTGACTGGGAACATACAAGCACTTAGACCAGCCCCTAATTTAAAGGTCACACAGCATATCACAGCAGAATAAACACAGTGCTGTGTGTGTGACACCACTGACTTTTTCATGTGTATGTTTGTACTGAATCTTCATTTCATGATAAATTTGAAGTAGGAGAGGAGTTATATATTCTTTTATAAAAATTAGCATTATTTTTAGATCTTTTTCATCTCTCTCATAGTCCTTTTTACTACCTTTATGTATGCATATTTACATTTAAATTCTTATGAGAAAATATCTTTTTGTCCAAAGTATTTCTCACAAAATCAAATACTGCAAGCTGTATATATTATACATTGTATATTTTGAACAGAAGATTTTTTTTCATTGCCACCTTAACAAAATGTCTCATAATTTTTTCATTTCTAAGTAAACTTCAACACAAGCTTGGTAAGCATCTTGCCTTCCCCTTGGAACTGGACAAGCCAACCCAACTCACAGTTAAACTGGGAATTCATCATGGTAGCAGAGAGACAGACAGATAGACACGGACAGATGGAGAGAGAGAGAGAGAGAGAGAGAGAGAGAGAGAGAGAGAGAGAGAGAGAGAGAGAGTTAGATGATGATTTTAATTGCTTGTGGTATCAAGTAATGTTCATCTGAATCACCCAACTTTCCTGAGGAGAGAGATACAGATTAATATAAGTTGGAAATCTCATACATGCAGAAACATGCAAACACGCTATGCTTTTCTAGTCTCTTAATATTCTTCTATGAACATCTTGAGGATCTCCAACCTCTTATCACAAAGCTTTATTTAATTAAGATGCCATTCAAGTCACATGTTGCAGCAAGTTCAGGCAAGGAGCCTTTATTAAAGTTTTTATATTTTCTAAATCTTTGGTAATAAAATTAGAGGCAGTACCTGGATTGCTTCATTTCCTTAGCAAGGTGAGCTCATCTACTGCATTGACATTCTCCCTAATTTCACATTTACAAAGTAATCTTCAGCTAAATGGACATCACATTAACCTAGCTCCTAATGACTTATCACCACACCCACAGGTTAAGGTATCTCTCAACCCTCACTAGAGACGCTTTTCTTTGCAGCAGACGGTGATCAATTCAGAGTCACAAAACTGGCTAAGGTGCAGAGAATAAAAGACCAGAAGAATTTCATTCCTAAATGGAACATATACATCACAGATACTCCTCCAAAGACTCAACAGTCATTGCAGAAGAGGGGGCAGAAAGAGTCTAAGAGCCAGAAGAGGCAAATGATGAAAAAGAAGCAGAGTCTTTGAAACCAGCAGAGCAACTGCACATTAAAGCTCCGAGCTGCTGTGGCAGCATGCCTAAGATCTATGCAAGCCCAAACCATTGAGTATGGGGTTGAACATGAAGTGCCACTCCTACCTGAGGACCTATCTGCAATTGTTAGCAGCTAGGAGAGGAAAGGTCATTTCTCTAAGATTATCAATTGACCTTAGACAGCTGACCACATTCAAGTGGAAGGCCACACATTCCTTTCTGGAGGAAAAGGACACAGCATTTCAAGGGAAGAGTAGTGGGGTGAATCTGGAAAGAGTTTTGGGAGGGAGAGTAAATAGGATCAAACCCCCATTACACAAAATTCTAATAGAGAACTAATAAAAATATATGTTAGAAAACAGAAGAGCCCATAACTATGCTAAAGACCAATCACCTCATTGTGAATAAGCACTCCGAAAATTAGAATTTAAAGACCAAAGGTTCTGGTGCTTTTTATTTATAGCTACTACTTCCAAATGCTACGAAAGAACCTCACTATCTCTCATACAAGTTGACAAATGTTTTGTGAAGGCATGGTTAATTTACCAATATAATTCCATTATATATATATAGTTGTTTTCTATTTAAAAGGTATTATCAACAAATAAGATTTGATTTTACAATAACCTATGTATCTGATATTGTTCAATGACATTTCTGAGCAGATGAATTATGATTATATAATCTTAAACATTTCTCTTCTCCCTCACTAAAATCAAGTTTCAAAAATATCTCCATATTTTAACACTTTTAGGCTATTTCTTATTTCTTATTCTTATACTAGCACTGAAATTTTCTCCAAACTATAAGAAGATTTAGAGTACATAAATGAGAGGAGATAAATTTGATAATTTTTGTGTGAGATCTAAAAATAACTGGGTCATGTATAAATTTATAAATCAACTTCTCACAAATAATACATATTTTAAAAAGCCTTCCATAACAAAATGAAGAACTTTTTTCTTATTTCTGCAACTGAAATCCCCAAGGTGTTAGAAAGTAAGGACATTGAAAGTTTCCTAATAATTATAAAGAAGTAGCTTGAAAAAAAATCAAGAATCATTCATGAAGCTGAGTAGGAAGATTTCATCCGTGCTGGGAGAATGATGGAACGATATGATTTCTCTCCAACTGTGAATATATGAAAATGATCAAAGGTATTTAGCAAATTATTTTTGCAATCTGAACTGTGGACCTCAATAACACATCCTGAGATATAAAAATCGCTATGAGCAATATTCTGTATACCTCAGTGAATAAGCTGACATCAAAGATGTCTCTTAGGTTTTGATCCCTAAGTAAAATCGGTTAGCTGAGCTCTGTGCTGCACTGTTGCTTCAGGTCAGAAAGCTTGAACTTCTCCATTTCAGATACTCTGAAGTATGAAGTCATTAATAAAGATGCAGGAAGTTATTTCCACCATAGTCGCTTTTAAACCTCATGAGCATGCACAAATATAAATACTTCCTGCTAATAAAATGGAGCTATGGATATGACTTTTCCTCTTATCACAATGTATTATAACTAGCTTCACACGTGGGACGATGCCCTTGTGGGTACATCACACAGTATCAGAATGACCCCAGTTCTGAAAGAGGCACAGGACCATTATTTCTAAAGTGAGGACAATTATAGGGCTCACCATGCATGCCCATAGAAAAACCAATTTAACTTTCGTTTGTAGCCTTTCAGATCAGAAATAACCTAGATATTTTATAACTACATTCTTAACATTGTAAGTAACATTGGAATTATAATTGTTACATTGGAATGGTACAAACTTTAAAAATACAATTGCATTTATGGACTATGTAGCTATGAACACATAAGACAGTTATATATATACATATGTTATTATAGCAAGGAACAATTTGAATTATGGTTTTCTTGATGTATGAAGTTTTAGGGTCATCTAAACATCATTCTTTGTCTTCTTTGCCTGATTTGCTTCTACATAATTCTAGCTTTAAATGTTAAGTGGAGAAATGAGTTTCTCTGTAGATAAGAGTAAAATGAGGCTAAGGAATTAAAAATAAGATATGCATGAGTCTATAAAATATGATTGGCTAACAATCTGGAGACGGAGATTTTAAATCCCACTTCTACAATAATTAGTTGTTTAAAGAACAGTTTACTGAAATGAACTTCCCCCATTTTGACATATGTTAATTAAGATAATGTGTGACCAAAAAAGCTTCTTTAAAATGCCATGAGGTGGAACCCATACCTGATACAATTAATGAGATCAAGAACCTCAGACTAGATAGGTTATAGGCCCCAGAGAAAAGCCTACTATTATTATTCTGCTAAATAAACATAGCAATAAAAGGACTCCTAAGGACACGAGATCAGCACATTGTTTGGTTCTCATCAGAGAAGTAACACAGAGAGCTGCAACTGGAAAACATGTAGAGAGTGGGGGATTCTGGGATTCAGACCCACATTCGATATCCTTATCGCACCTCTACCCTCAAGACTCGGAGATCTATGCAAAAGGAAGTGGTAAGACTGTAAGAGCCAGATGAGTTGGACAACTCTAAGCAAAACTGTTTTCCAAACACAGCAGGGCAGATGAACACACAAGTTCCTAGAAACTGTGACAGTATGCACAAGATCGTCACATCCTCAAGCCAGACAAAAATCTCAGCGTGGCTAAGAGGAAGTAGACCCAAAGTCCCACCCCTAACCAAGAAACTGTTCCCTTGGTAGCTATACCAAGGGAAAGTCTGTCTTCTTCAATGGTATAACACTGAGTATATCAACTGAACTCCACAACGGGCCCCATGCTCAGTAGCACATAGTCAACAGGCACCATGCTTTTAGTGACTTTTTCTTTTTTGTATCTTTTTTTATCTTTAAGAGTGAGAAAGAATATGAAGTTGAGTAGATAGGGAGGAGAAAATCTAGGAGGAGTTGGTGGACAGGAGAAAATATAATAAAAATATAGTTCATGAAATTCTCAAAAAAAGTAAGTAAATTTTAAAAATTCCAAATACAAGAATTTCCTAGCTACCAAAATCTAAATATTTCTATTTTTTATTTTGCCTCTACAAATAAATATGCACCAATTTGCAATTCACGAAGGTATGCAATACATTGTTTTTAAATGCAGTACTTAGGAGAAAAACCAAACCAAAAAGTATGGCTGAAGTATATGTTTTTGACAACATAATGAATGTACTTTTTAATTAAAAGATGTCCTGGCTACTTTTATGTTAACTTGACACAAGCTAAAGTCTTCAGAGAGGAGGGAACCTCAATCGAGAAAGTGTCTCCACAAGGTTGAGCTGCAGGCAAGAATTAAGGGTATTTCTTTGCTTTTCTATTTTCTTTTTTCATTAATTAGTTTATTTATTCACTTTACAACCCAATCTCAGGCATCCTCCCAGACCCCCATCTACAGCCCGTCCTTCCTTCTCTTCAGAGATCGGGGAGGTTCTCATGGGTGTCAACACACCTAGCAAATCGAGTCACTGTAGGACTAGGTTTATCCTCTCCCACTGAGGCCAGACAAGACAGCCCAGTTATGGAACTGGATCCAAAGGCAAGCAACAGAGTCAGGGTCAGCCCCTGCTCCAGTTGTTGGGGGACCCACATGAATGCCAACCTGAATGTCTGCTACATCTGTGGTGGGAGCATAAGTCCTGTCTATGTTGCTCTATGGTTGTTGGTGGTTCAGTTTCTGGGAGCTGCATATCCCTCAATCCTTCCCCCATTTCTTCCACAAGACTCTCTGAATTCCATCTAATGTTTGGCTCTGGGTTTCCTGTATCTGTTTCCATCAGCTTCTGGATCCTCTCAGACAACAGTTTTGCTAGGCTTCTGTCTGCAAGCATAATAGAATAATAGTGGTACTGTCACAGATTGGATCCTGCAGGCCCCTTTGGGCAAACCCAGCAACAGCCAACAAGGAGTACTGCCCTGTCCTATCTGAATCCTATCATTTCCTGGGCCACAGCTCCACCTGCAACCCTAGAGGCTTGCTATCACCTGGGACAACCACCAGAGGCCTGCAAACATCAGAGACCATCAGCTCTGACTGCATCCCTGGAGGCCTGCTGCCACCAAGATCAACCAGCTCTATCTGCAATGCTAGAGGTCTGCTGACATCAGGAAGTACCAGGCCAGCCAACACTAGGGACAACCAGATGACTAATGGCCAGAGCAAGAACACAATCAACAAAAGCCAGGACAATATGGCACCACCAAACACATATATCCTACTACAGTAAGCCTCGAATACTCTAACACATGTGAATCACAAGAAAATGGTCTTAAATCTAATCTTATGAAGAGTATGGAGGCCTTGAAAAAAGACATGACTGATTCCCTTAAAGAAATATAGGAAAATACAATCAAACAGTTAAAGGAAATGAATAAAATTGTTCAAGACCTGAAAATGGAAACAGAAACAATAACGAAAACCAACTGGGGGAATCCTTAAAATGGAAATCTAGGGCATTTTTTAGTTAATGATAGATGAGAGGACTCAGCCCATTGTAGGTGGGACTAACTCCAGGCTGGTGTTCTTGAGTTATATAAAAAAGTAAACGGAATGGCCTATCCTTCAGTCTCTGCTCCACACTTTGTCTCCGTATTTGCTCCCGTGAATATTTTGTTCCTCTTTCTAAGAAGGATCAAAGCACCCACACTTTGGTCTTCCTTCTTCTTGAGCCATACTTTGGTCTTTCTTCTTCTTGAGCTTCATGTGGTCTGTGAATTATATCTTGAGTATTCTGAGATTTGGGGCTAATATCTACTTATCAGTGAGTGCATACCATGTGTGTTCTTTTGTGATTGGGTTACCTCACTCAGGATGATATTTTCTAGTTCCATCCATTTGACTAAGAATTTCATGAATTCATTGTTTTGAATAGCTGAGTAGTACTCCATTGTGTAAATGTACTACATTTTCTGTATCCATTCCTCTGTTGAAGGACATCTGGGTTCTTCCCAGCTCCTGGCTATTATATATGTAAGGCTGCTATGAAAATAGTGGAGCATGTGTCCTTGTTATATGTTGGAGAATATTTTGAGTATATGCCCAAGAGTGGTATAGCTGAGTCCTCAGGTAATGCTATGTCCAATTTTCTGAGAAACCACCATCCCATATACAGTCACCCAAACCAGACACTATTGTATATGCCAAGAAGTACTGCTGAAAGGAGCCTGATATAGCTGTCTCCTGAGAAATGCTACCAGAGCCTGACAAATACAGAGGAGGATGCTCGCAGCCACCCATTTTACTGAGCACAGGGCCCCCAATGGAGGAGTTAGAAAAAGACCTGAAGTAGCTGAAGGGGTTTGCAACCCCATAGGAAGAACAATAATATGGACCAACCAGACCCCCCAGAACTCCCAGGGACTAAACCACCAACTAAGGTATACACATGGAGGGACCCATGTCTCCAGCTGCATATGTAGCACAGGCTGGCCTTGTCAGGCATAAATGGGAAGAGAGGCCCTTGATCCTGTGTAGGCTCAATGCCCCTGTGTAAGGGAATTGGAGAGTGGGGAGGTGGGAGTGGGTGGGTAGGTGGGGAAACACCCTCATAGAAGCAGGGGAGGGGGAAATGGGATTGCAGGTTTCAAGGGAGAAGGTCTAGGAGAGCTGATAACGTTTGAAATGTAAATAAAGAAATACCCAATTAAAAAATTTTTTGAAAAAAAAAAAAACAGGCCCACAGTTGGGTGGATAGTGATCAAAACATAAGGGTGATTATGATCAAGACAACTTTTAAAAATAGAGACTATCAATGAATGAAAACAAAAAGGAAGGAAGTAAACTGAGCAAGCCGTGGCATGCAAGGCAGTAAGATGTTCCAGTCAGTGGCCAGATTCAGCTCCTCTCATCAAACTCCAGTCCTGCTTAAACTCCTGTCCTGCCTTCCATATATATATATCCTTACCTTCACAATTTTCTTTGGTTATTGCATTTCATCAGAGCAATAGTAACCATAACTAACACAAAGTGTAAAAAACAAAATTTTAAAGAAACACTGAAATTCTTTTTGTTCACCAGTTAGACTTCCTGCCTGTGCATTCTCCCAGGGCTTTTGGAGTAAATGTAAAAAGAGATGGGATAACAGAGGGGCCTCAATGAGCACGAGTTAGCAGGAAGCAATTCTGAGGCCACAGCACTCTGTGGAATTGCTCCTCCTAAGAAGCCAGTAGTGAGATTGAAGCCACTGGGAAAATATATTTCCTGGTGCTTCTCAAGAGCTGCTGCCCAAAGATAGGGCAATAAGTCAATCTAGACATTTTTCTTGTGACAGAACACAGACAGTGCACACATAACTGTGAACCCTCACATGTCTGCTACCGAGACACCACTAAAGGACTAGAGAGAGAGACACACTACAAACACTGTTTCCTGAGCTTTGGCAATCCTACTGTGATCATCAGCACTCCGGGGTTCATTTTTAGATAGCTCGCACCTCCACTTTCATATTGGCTATTTCCGTCATCAATTCATCAAGTTTTGAAATTAAATATTCGGAGTGGTTGCTTTTGCTCATATGGTAGAGCACTGAATTATTTTGTAGAATTGAGGCAATTACCTGTCCTTCTGCAGAACCATCATTCTGAAGGTAGATGATGCACTATAATGTGTATCAGGCTGTTAAAGGGGATATCATTGCATAACTGAAAAAAAAAAAAAACCCACAGGTGTGTGGAGTTGGAAAATGCCTGTTGTGTCCCCAGCCTATGTCTTAGTAGGACCACTTGGTCATTCTAGCTCCCCTGCTCTATCCTTTAGATAGAGTGGCTATCCAACTTTCAAAGAAGTCTTAGAGCAAAGAGAATTCTAGATGTAAAGAATAAATACAAAAATGGTGTAAGGAATCATCTTAAAATGATTTAAAATAAGAGTTCTCAGTGTGAATGTTCTTAACAACAGAGTACCAATATCCACAAAACAAAAGTAACAGCTAAAAAGTAAAACTTCAAAGTTATAGTTAAAGATGCCAGCCATCATCTGTCGAACGAGAGCTAAAAGTCCATAACCTAAACAAGACCAGAAAACTCTGTCACCTGATTTGATCAAACGGGTATTTATAGATTCTCTCCCTGGAAAAGGCACATACATATAAGTTTTAAATAAACATAAAACACAACAAATGTCTTAGACTTGTAGCCAGAAAGCAATCTCCTAAAATTTACAATAATTCGAAACATACAAAATATGATATCTGACTAAACAAAATTAAAATAAAATCTAATGATAGGAAAAAATAGACATTCCTCCTTTTATGATTTACAGATTTTCTTCCCTTTTATTGAAAGTATTTTTTAAACAGATACTATATCCTGATTATGGCTTCCACTTCTCTATTTTTCCCAGGTTCTTCCTTCTTCTCCTCCAAACACTAGCCACTCATTTCTGTCTCTCATTAGAAAACTAACAGGATTCTGCAACAAAATAAAAAAATAATGAAGATAAAACAAAACCTAATACACGGACAAGACAAACAGAAGTAAAAGCACCTAAAAGAGGGCACGAGAATCAGAGACCCACTTGTTCACTTACTCACAAATCCCATAAAAACACTAAACTCAGAGCCATGACACCTACCAGCACAGAGGACCTGGTGCAGATCCGTGCAGGCCCTGTGCCTGCTGCTTCGGTCCCTTGGAGTTCATATGAGCTATGATCCTGTTGGTTTAGAGGACCTTGCTCTCTTGGTGTCCTCCATCTCTCTGGCTCTTACACTACTTCTGTCTCCACTTCTGCACTGCTACCTAAGCTCTAAGGAGACAGATTTGATGGAGACATCCCACTTAAGGCTGAGTGTTCCAAGGTTTCTCACTCTCTGGATAATTTCAGGCTGTGTGTCTTTGTCTTTCTTCTTACCAGTTGGATGAGAAAGCTTTGCTGATAATGGCTGAGCAAGACACTGAACTACGAATGGAACAAAAAATCATTAGGAGTGACATTTTTTTTTCTTAACCCTAGTTCCCTGGGCTATCTAGTCTCAGGTTCCTGGTCACAGAAGCAGTGTCCACTATGGGTTATGTCTAGTGGAATGGGCCTTAAGTCAAGTCAGAAACTGGCTAGTTACTATCGAAGGCTTTGTACACAACTAGCATGTTTTACAGGCAGGAAATCATGATAGATCAAAGAGATTGTACCTGGATTTCTGTTTCCTTTTCTCTTCTGTTAGCCTGCAGAGTAACTTTCTGATCCCAAACACTAAGATGTAGAGATGAAGGCTTTATAAAGGCAACAGGTCAATTTCTCCATGTTCTCTGAGTTTAGTAGATATTGTCTTCAGCAATGCAGCCTTGATATCACTTTGTGAAGAACAATTTATAGTCTTGGCAATAGCCTAAGTTGTCTGAGGGTTGTCAGAGGACCCCTGTTGGCCAATAACTCAATCAGATATAGCCCAGTCCCAATAATTGAAGCTTCCTTTGGAGACAAGAGATGGCTAGTAGGGACTCTGTCTCCCCCCCACTATTTGGCAATCTAATTTAGTTCACCTTCTTACTTGGATATATTTTAGGAAGCTCCTAATGTATGTTTCCATACCACCTCTTAAATGGCCCTTAATTTTAGTTGTCTCTTGTTATATTTCCTCTACCCTCTCTTAGTGCCTGAGATTTTCTCTTCTATCTCTTATATTCTGTTGGGGAGTCTTGCCTCTGAAATTTTTGTTTGAGTTCCTAAGTTTTCCATTTCTAGATTTTCCTCAGTTTCAGTTTTCTCTATTGATTCCATTTCCATTTTCAAGTCTTGAACTTCATTACTTTCTGCTTTTTGTTGCTTTTTTATAGTTTTTAAAAGGATTTACTCATTTCCTCTTTAAGTAACTCTATAATATTCCTAAATGTCATTTATGATCTTTTCCTGTACTTCAGTTATTGTGGAATACTTAGGAGCTGGGCTCTACTGGAGACATATTGTCCTGACTGTTATTGGTCATGCTTTTACACTAATGTCTAGGCATATGGCTTTGGGAGATGTGTAATTATAAGTACTGATATCTAGTCTTGTCTTAGTGTGTGGAAAGTTTTGTTCCCTGGTTTCTGTTCCCTTTTCTGGTTCTTAGGAGTGTGTGGTGGCTACTTGTTTCCTGCTTGGAAATGTTTCTAGGACTCTGATAATTGTGGCCACTAGAGGTTCCAGGAAAAAATGTGTTTGTAGCCAGTGGGAGCGAATGCTTAGAAATGTGTATGAGCTAGGATGTGCTGAGAAGACCACAGGAAAAAGGAAAGTAGGATCTCCTTCTGTGTTAGAAGAATTGGGAAGGGAAAAATCTGTGCAATCCAGTGGAGATGGAGGTGCAGTACTGGGGAAGGATGCCACAGATAGTGTTCTTCAGAAGAGGTGGAAATGGGGGATTCAATTAGTAGAAACAGGGGGAGGCGGACTGCAGTTAGCCTACCTGTTTTCCTGGTCAGAATGACATGTCATTCCCCTGGGAATGCCTAGTGGAGTTGGAGGTTAACCAAAAGCAATGAGTGTTGGGGAGAAAGGGAATTGAGAAAGGAAGATTTATGTGATTCATAGAGGTAGAGACATAGGGGAAGTCTACAGCAGGTGTCCTAATAAAGAGTTGTGGGTGAGACTGCCTCTTATGTTTATAAGTTGAATACCACATCAACAAGTAGCCAGTAAAACAAACTCATAAATAAATAAAAATAGCAAGTGAATGGAAATGAAAACTCACAATAGCAAAGCTACTTGTATGTGTAATACATAAATAAACTCAGTACATTAATAAAATAACATAGTATTATATGAGGACAAATCTAACATCATGTCAGATGTGACATGTATGTGGCTAAAGTCAGTAACCTTACACATTCAGAAATTAGATTTTCAAAAGGAACTTGAAACCCGAGACATAGGATAAGAGAAACAAAATTGCTTGCACACATAAGTTATGAGACTGCTTCACAGCACTGGATAAGAATAACATTAAGAGGGAAATTGTCCTCTAATAAAGTGTGAAAGTGTAAATGGCATACCACTCTGACATGGCTACATACAAAAAGTACATAATCATGTGTCAAGGGTAAATATATACAAAATGCAGTCATTAATTTTTTTAAAAAAAATCAATAGACCTTGTACACTATAGTGTAATTGGAATGTCTTCATGTTGTAGCTTACTTTGATAGTTTGCTTCATTCTGGGTTGAATAACTATCTGTTGTAAAAAGAGCATTTTATCATCCATTTAGCTGCTGAAAGAGTTGAATTATTTCTTCTTCATAGTTACAAGTTATAGCATTAATTGCATTGCTTGTGTGGATACAATTTCTTAATTGTTGTGAGGGACAATATTTTACTTTTTAGATGCTCCCAAAATGTTTTTCAAAATGAAAAATACTATCATAATATCTCCATGAGCATTGTGTGGGGGTTCTCATTTCTCTATTCCTATTTTATGGTTGCTTAAACTATGATTATAACATTATTTTGATTTTATTGTTATATAGTGCTATCCTGATTACTGTATTGAGTGATGATAAAGTGGTATCTGTCATGTACCATACACACACACACACACACACACACACACACAAACAAACACACACAAACACACATACACAAAGCCAGGCTCTATTGAGTCATCTGCTGAAACTTTCATACAGATAAAAACAAGGTGTTATCCTGGGGCAGTCTCAAATACTATCAAGTAAATTTTATGCAGTATTTACTCAATAAGGATAGCCCATCACCTTCATAATATTTTATTATTCATAAGCAATCACAGTTTCTCTTCATCCTGAAAGAAAAGATAACATACATGCAAGTGAAGTCAGGGGGAAGGATGAAGCTTACTGGTGCACAACTAAAATATGAAACATCTTTTCATGTGAATATATGTCATTTAGTATCTGCTGTGGTAAAAATAATAATCCACACTCTGGCCTTCATTAACATAAGATTTCTATTTTTTACTCATTTAAAGAATCATCATTAACATGTTAATAGTTTAAGAGATCTTTCTTAACATTTCAGTGCTAAAATGATTTCTCTTTCATAAAAGTATTATGCTATCTTAGTATAAATGTATTATGCTATCTATGGATTGTCTTTTTATTCTACCATATTTCTGAATTGCAAAACAGTGAATTTTCATGAAATTCCAACTACGTTCACTTTTTCTTCAAGGATTCCATACAGTTCGGACATCTTTTAGGTTCTTATACTTTCCTTTAGCAGCTCCATCAGATATCATAATGGCTAACTCTCTCTGCTGGTACTGTATGTATAGGTGATTACTTTTGAGTTCTGCATTCAATGACAATTTCAACTGTTTTCAACTTGCACAAATGCTTGAAGATTCTGTTGCTGTTTTTCTTCAATTGTCATTCTTATAGAGGAATATGATACATGATCAGGTAAAATATTTTCATTGTGATTCACAATTTTATGCCATTACATGTATCCTGAAGTCTATGTGGGTGTTTTCCCCTTCTTTTAAGTAAAATGGGCTTTTTTGTTTAAACATATTTGTCTTCAAACATATGTTTATGAGTCACAAATAAAATCTGAATTATTTGGAGGATGCATCTGTGAAATGCAGTGGGCTCCATTGTGAACTGGCTGGACTCCAAACTATTCCTTTGTGTTGGGTTTATGTATTGGTTTCCATTTAAGTTGAAGTGAAACAAGTAAGACTAAAAGGGGGGAAAATGGTCGTTTTCCATATCTGGATAGATTTAACTGGAATTAATTTAAGTTAAATTGGTTTCAATAGGACTCAAGTATTCCCAGATGCTCTTGAATTCTCTTTGTAGTCAAGGATAACCTTGAAATTTTGGTCCTCTTGGTTTCTTAGCTACACCCCTGAAACCTGGGATTAAGAGACTGTGGAAACATTCCCAGTTTATGCAATGCTGGGAACGGACTCAAGGCTTTATGCCTGCTAGGCAATCTCTAAATCTAATAAGAATATCCATAGGTTGCAAGCAAATATGTGTGTGTGTGTGTGTGTGTGTGTGTGTGTAAGTCAGGAAACTACAAAGGGATTATAAAAAATGAACACAAGATCTTAAAGAAGAGACAAAAGCTCAAAGAGAATGAGATATATGTGAAAAGAGAGCAGAGTGGGACTCAGGAAGGAGAAAGAGGAGCATCCAGGAAGCACAGAGAAGGGAAATGACAAGGAGGCAGATAAGAGAAAATTTTTTTAATGCCATAACAAAAGCACTAAGAAAAATCAATGTTTTACCACCACAATGTTACTGAATGAACAAAAAAATGCAAATATGATTGTGACTTGAAGTAGAACTATTCCTTCTAGCAGCGCTACTTCCAATTCTTCCTGCTGCAGGGAGACGAATTCAACCA
Organism: Mus pahari; assembly: GCF_900095145.1. NCBI lineage: Eukaryota > Metazoa > Chordata > Mammalia > Rodentia > Muridae > Mus > Mus pahari. Next base: position 6,335,821 of record NC_034595.1, read on the forward strand.
TGTTCATCAATTCTCTGTTCATAATACTCATGAACTGGAAACAAACTATATACCCATCAATGTATGGATACATAAAGAAACTACAATATGTTTTCAAAGTGTAATATTATTTCGCCATTAAAAACTGAAATTATAAAATATGCAGGTAAATGGAAAGAGCTAGAAAAATCCATCCTGAGTGAGGTAACCCAGACTCCAAAAGACAAATTTGTCATGCATGTATTTACTTATATGTTAGCTATTAGGTCTTCAATAAACAAACTATTACTCATATAACCACAGAGGTTAGGAACAGAGTAAGGTACAACTGAAGAAAGAATTGTATCCCTCAGGAAAGAGAAATAGCATAGATAGTTATGTATGGATGGTGGGGGAGAAAGGGGCAGGATGATCAAACAAAAAGAGGAAGGGAATTGTGGATTAGGGCTTGGGATATAAAAGTGACAGCTAAAGCTAAAAGCCATTTGAAGGATTATATGAAAAGTTAATACAATAGAAACTTCCTAAAATATATACATATTCAAAGGTGATCTAAATAGAATCACCAAATAATGTGGGAGAGAGAACCCTAGCGGGAGATCTCTCATCATCAAATGAAGTCTACTGGAATAGGGCACATCTAATGGAATTGTTTGCAAAGGGGCTCCGTGAGAACTCAAACAAACAGGCTATTAGTTTCCCTCTTCAAATTGATGGTAAGGCACTACTGCTGAGGACAATACCTACACAACTCATTGAACAATGAAGAAGTTGAACTTTCACTGCTAATGGTTCATGCTCAGGATACTATAATGTACCCTGCAAGCTACCAAAAAGAGAAGGTGAACAGAGACCCAGTTACAAGCCCTTTGATCTATGATGATGACCTGCAAGACCACTAGTGCAATAGTGGCACAAAGCTTGTGGAAATAACCAACCAATATCTGATGTGATTTGAGGCCTGCTACATGAGATGGGACCCATCCCAAGCATTGCTCATGTGACCAAGGACCTATTGATATCCAAAGAGACATAATAACAAGATGACTCCTAATGACAATCTGCTATATTGATCAGTTTCTTCCTGAGACAGCTTTCTTCCTGCAGTACATGGGAACAAATACAGAGACCCACAGCTGGACAATGTATAGAGAGCAAGAGACATGAACAGCGTGTCTCCATCAATCTCTCCCTCCCTTTACAGTTCATGGACCCTTCAGAAGCCAGAAACACGCACAACGGTAGATGCCCAGCACAAAATAAATTCAGTAGTATTTTTGGAGGGTTGTTTGGGGCATTATTTCTCGATTTTTGTATCATAATGCTTTGTCTGGCTTTTTTTTTCTCCCCTACAGATCTTTTGTTTATATGGCTTCTGATTTTGTATTTTTACAAGATTTCTGCTAGCCATGTGTGTCTCTGCATCTCTATGCTTCCTGTGCTTTTTCTTTGGTTCTTTGTTTTTATGTTTGTTTGTTTGTTTTTATCTTACTTGTGATTGTTCGTTCTTATTTTATTCATATATATATATATATATATATATATATATAGAGAGAGAGAGAGAGAGAGAGAGAATTAAGACACACACACATATGTGTGTGTATGTGTGTGTATGTATACGTGTGTGTGTGTGTGTTGTGTTTACCTAATAAGAGAGAGATTTATAAAGGATGTGAATTGGGGTGTGTGGAGAGGTGGACAGATCATGGGGGGGGGGAGGTTGGAGAGATGACTATAATCAGGATATATTGAATGAAAAAATCTATTCTCAAAAAGTATGTATGTTGGGGATAGATACTGCTCATTCTGGGCAGACAGAAAAAAGTAAGAGAAGACTTAATTCAACGTAAATATTCTGCATGTCTCCAGGAGGCAAACCATTTATGTGAGATAGTAGGACATTCAAATAAATGTAAGTTTAAATCTATCAAACCATTACAGCTGATTTTAAGGATAAGTAAATGAAGCACAAAGTAAGCAAACTTTCACAGAGCCAGGGCCTGCGGAGAAGGCGACAGGGTATACTGTTCTTCAACACCGAAATGCCAGAGTATACTAAAGTCCCCTCCAGCCCTAGAAAACTACAATAGTAACTATAGGAACCAGTAATGATTATTAAAATTATGCCACATTACTATGCTTCTGTTCCATTTGTTATGGCCGGTTCATATTCTCAATTTTTTTTTCTTCATAATCTGTTTGTTTAGGATGTACCACCCAGGAGACCATTTGTCAAATATCCCAAATCCCTACATTTGTTCCCCAGTACCACAAATACTGGACATGTGTACACACCTGTAATCGCAACAGTCTGAGAGTGGAGGAAGTTCGGAAACTCAAGTTCACCTTTAGCTACACTGAGAGGTTGAGGCATGCCTGCACCAATGTTTCAAAGCTAAACAGGTAAGCCTGGCTTCTAGAAGATGGAGAGTCAACTTTCTCTTAAAAAAAAAAAAGAAAAGAAAAGAAAAGAAAAGAAAAGAAAAGAAAAGAAAAGAAAGAAATGTATTCTTTGTAAGTCAACCACACACTGGTGGAAGGCCACGCACGCATAGAAAAATGTACAGGCAGCAGGAATTGATAAATGTGTAAAAACTAAAAATAAGCAGAGACAAGTTGGGTAGGCAGAAAGGAGGTGTGGATCTGGGAGGATTTAGAGGAGGTGTGGCAAATATGATTAAAACACACTATACAACATCCCCAAAGAACTAATAAAAAATTTAAAAACAGGTTCTGGAACAAATTATCTATGGCTATTACTAAAATATGAGTTTTGTCCCTCTCTTCCTAAATATATTGAGTCAGCATTAAAGGGCAATATTCACGGCTCAGCAGGTGCATTTAGATTTTAATGTAATCATTAGCGAAAATGCACTGCACCTGCAATTAACTCAGCCTGTAACTGTCCTTTCACTATGAAGTTCCCCTGGGGAAAAAGGAAAAGCAGGCAAAAGCTTCCAGGTGCTGGTCCTGATTAGATACAAAGTGTCAAGCCTGTTCTTTCGGTGTGTGATTATTTCTATCATTGTCCAGTAAGGAAATGAAAGGAAAAGATAACGGGTGAGATGTATCGGGTGAGATGTATCGTGTGAGTATGTCCACTGATTTGCTTTTCTGCACTATGTCAAAGAGTAAAATAAATATAAAAATTTTATTAATGTTATTAATATAAATAAATATAAATTTTTATACATATATATATTACCCATTTTAATAGGTACAGTGTATAAAATTATCCATACAGAATTCCCATCTTTTAATGATATAAGCCTCCAATTAGAGTTCACAGCCAAATGGCCTAGTCGGCCACCATTGGGAAGAGAGGCCCCTTGGTCTTGCAAACTTTATATGCTCCAGTACAGGGGAACGCCAGGGCCAAGAAGTGGGAGTGGGTGGGTAGGGAAGCAGGACAGGGGGAGGGTATAGGGAATTTTCAGGATAGCATTTGAAATGTAAATAAATAAAATATCTAATAAAAATAACAAAAAAGTCAATTTTGTACGTTGAAAACAGAAATGTCATGAAATACTTTACAGAAAACAAACTACCTGGATAAATGTACCCAGACCACCTGCCTGGAAGAATATACCTTTGGTATACAGCTTTCCAGTTACCCACAATTCTAAATTAGTCAAGAAATCTGAGAAAATTTTTCTAATTTCCTCTCTCAGAAAAAAAAAAAAGCACACTCTAAATATAGGAGAGAAAGATTTCAGTGTGTTTGTTAAATGCAAAGATTATACATCTTTGCAATTTCCTGCAGAGCTCCGGCACAATCACTAATAGGTAGTTCTCTTTCCACTTTACAAAAAGATGTTGTTAGTTATAATTAGGTTTGTACATTTTATTGTTGTAGGAGCTGTGTTGGGAGAATTACGCTGGAAGAAAGTCTTAGCCGTCTAGCTACAAATGTGTGTTATCATTATAAATGTTGCAAGACTGTCAGGTACTGTGATAAATTTCTAAAGACTTCAAAGCCTACAACAAACTTGAAGTTTATGTAACTATTCATCAACCCTACTATAAAATATGTATTTGCAATAGGGGTTTTATTGAACCTAATAAAAATTTTATCTCTAAAATGCTGATACTATATCTATAGTAACAATTAATGTCAGTAATTAAGTTCTGACCATATACAGCATTTTTTCTTTTATTTGTACACATGTGCTTTACTTAGATGTTAACATATTTCAAATTTCTCTACAAATATACGGTGAGAATTTTGAGGGGGGGGGGAAGAAAGGCTGGATGAACTGCCACATGGTTACACAACTGATTGAACACAAGAACAAAGTTTCCTTAAGGTAAAAACAAAAGAAAACTTAAAATCTTGAACCAAATCTCTTTCATATGTGTGTAAAATGACTTTCATTCTCAGAAACCCAAACAGAATTTTGTGGAGCATAGAAACTGGTTGATCTTAGCTTGACACTGCTATTTATTTTCAGAAATTATATTTTTAATTATACCTTCCTTATTCCATGTTAAACAAAATTGTTTCCTTGTTTTAAGAAATTCTAATACAGTGTATTTATAATACCATCTCTTTACTATGTAAATGAAGCTAATTAATTCACAGCCTTAAATTGGCAAGGTCAGTAAATGGCATGAGAGATTACAAACATCTGGATTGGAAATCTAAACTCTTTGAATCAATGTGATTAGTTTCACTGGATGCAAATCTCAGTAAATAAGAACTGCAGGCTATTTGCACAAGTGACATGTCTTAGAAGAAATTGATGTCATATGTTTGATAAACTATAAATGCATAAAAGTTCTTGATATTTCCTGGAATTAGGTATACCAAATGCCACATTCACATTTGGCAAGTGGCAGCCTATATGAGTGATTGGAGAAGTAAATAGTCTACAGGGTTTTAATATGATGTGTGCATACACCAGAGACTTGTGAAACTATTAAATATTTAAATGTATATACCGGCATTGTACCTGGTGGATGTGTTTAAGGTGCCAAAAAAAAAAATCAATGATTCATAGAGGGGAGATTTTTTCTTCTTCTCTATAAATCTTAGAAACTATGCTTCACTATAAAGATATGGATCAATGTCTCTTAGAGATTTGTAGAAAAATGTTCAAAGAAAAGAAAGAGGAATGCTAGAGAACTACATTAAATACAGCATAGAAGACATAAATACCACATTCTCTCCATCATACCATAGATGCACATAAATACCACATTCTCTCCATCATCAGGAGGGTAAAAGTCACTGAGAGTTCTCCACATTTTTCTTATGAGGGTAAATTAGTAAAGTTACTGTCAACGTTTAGATCACATAGAAATTAATTAGTAAGGTAAGATCAATCAACACATGAAGATGGTGAGAAACTAACAATTCACTGAAGAGTGTGAAAGCAAATGTCCAAACAAAAGGACCTAACATTTGGGACCTGCCACAAGGACTATGTTTCGCTACAATATATCTGCTTATTCAGCTGTAAGTTACTGTATGTGTATAAATTCTCAAACAAACAAACAAAAACAGAGAATGTGAGGGGCTGAACAAGAGCTTTGGTAAGTTAAGTTGATAAATATTGGACCTCAGGATTTAGTTATCAAAGGGAAATGTTTAAAAAATAAATCACTCCCATGGGACTGTGATATACTATTCAAACCAAAGTCCTATTCTTATCCATATAAATAGCTACCCAGAATTTGGAAAGAAGAGAAAGTTAGTGGCCTCAACTCTCTGGAGAACACAATCATTCTATCATTTAGTATGTACATTAGGAAGTGAATTATTAGAAGTTATCAGGTAGGCTCCATCCCAGGGATGCAAGGTTGGTTTAATATACAAAAATCCATTAATATAATCAACTATATAAACAAACTCAAAGAAAATAATCACATGATTATCTCCTTAGATGCAGAAAAAAAATTGACAAAATGCAATACTTCTTCATGTTAAAAGTATTGAAGAGATCAGGAATTTAAGGCCCATACCTAAACATAATAAAAGCAATTTACTGCAAAACAACAGCCAATATCAAATGAATTGGAGACATACTTGAAACAATCCCACTGAAATACAGGACAAGAAAAACATGCCCACTCTCCCCATATCTATTCAATATAGTACTCTAAGTGCTAGCTAGAAGAATAAGACAACAAAAAGACATCAAAGGGACACAAATTGGCAAAGAATAAATAAAAATAAAGGTATCACTATTTGCAGATGATATGATATGGTAGTATACATATGCAACCCAAAAAATTCTACCAGAGAACCTTTCCAGCAAAGTGGACAGATATAAAATTAAATCAAATAAATCAGTAGCCTTCCATTATACAAATGACATACAGGCTAAGAAAGAAATTAGGGAAACAACTCCCTTCAAAATAGCCACAAATAATATAAAAATATCTTGGGGTAACTCTAACCAAACAAGTGAAAGACGTATATGACAATAACTTCAAGTATCTCAAGAAAGGAATCGAAGAAGGTCTCAGAAAATGGAAAGATCTCTCACACCCATGGATTGACAGAACATAGTAAAAATGGCCATCCTACCAAAGGCAGTATATAGATTCAATGAAATCCCCATCAAAATCCCAACACAATTCTACAAAGACATGGAAAGAGCAATTCTCAAATTCATCAGGAAAGGCAAAAAAACCCAGAATAGTGAAAACAATTCTTAATAAAAGAACAGCTGGGGGAATCACCATCCCTGACCTCAAGCTTTACAATAGAGCAATAGTGATAAAAACTGCATGGTACTGGTACAGAGATAGACACATTGATCAATGGAATAGAATTGAACACCCAGAAATAAGACCACATACTTACAGTCATTTGATCTTTGACAAAAACACGAAAAATATACAATGGAAAAAGAAAGCATCTTCAATAAATGGTGCTGGTCTAACCGACTGTCTGTATGTAGAATGAAAATAGACCCATATTTGTCACTTTCTACAAAGCTCAAGTCCAAATGGATCAAGGACCTCAACATAAAACCAGATATACTGAATCTAATACAAGAAAAAGTAGGAAAGAGCCTTGAACTAATTGACACAGGGGGAAATTTCCTAAACAGAACTTCAATGGCTCTTGCTCTAAGATCAACAATTGATAAATAGGACCTCATGAAACTGGAAAGCTTCTGTAAGGGAAAGGGCATAGTCAGTAAAACAAATCAGCAACCTACAGATTGGGAAAAAAAACTTCACTGACCCCACATCCAAAATGTATAAAGAACTTAAGAAGTTAATCAGCAAAAAGCCAAACAACCCTATCAAAAAATGGGGTATAGAACTAAACTGAGAATTCACAACTGAGTATTCTCAAATGGCTAAGAAGCACCTAAAGAAAGTCCTTTGTGTTCAGAGAAATGCAAATCAAAAACGACCCCTGAGATTCTACCTCACACCAATCAGAATGGCTAAGATCAAGTCCTCAGGTGACAACACATGTTGGAGAGGATGTGGAGAAAGAGGAACACTCCTCCATTGCTGGTTGGATTGCAAACTAGTTCAACTACTCTGGAAATCAATCTGCAAATTCCTCAGAAAATTGGAAATTGTTCTACCTGAAAACCCAGCTATACCACTCTTGGGAATATACCCAAAATATGCCCCACCATGCCACAGGGGCATTTGCTCCACTACGTCCTTAGCAGCCTTATTTGGGATAGTCAGAAGCTGGAAACAACCCAGATGTCCCATGATGGAAGAATGGATACAGAAAATGGGGTTCATTTGCAAAATGGAATATTACTCGGCTATTAAGAACGAGAAGAAAGCTATCACAAGTGGGGAGAGAGGGAAGGACCTGGGAGGTAAAGTGGACAGCAGGGGAGAGGGGAGGATGTTGTGGGGAGAGGGGAACCTGATCTGGTATTGGATGAAGGAGAAGGACTGAAGCCCTGAGGGCTAGCAGAAAGAATGGAAACAGGCAACCTCAGGAAATAGGAGGTTGGGGGACCCTCCAGAATGTACCAGACCTGAGAAGTGAGAGACTCTCAGGACTCAAAGGGGGGGGGGAGCTTAGATGAAATGCTCCACAGTGGGGAGAGGGAACTTATAGAATCCACCCCTAGCAGGAAGACTGGGCATCAAGTGAGGAATAGTGTTGCTATCCTATAGTCACAACTCTGACCCAAAAAACTACAGGGCTGGAAATGGAGAGAAGCCTGAGGAAAAGAAGGTCCAGAGACAGGCCTAAAATGGGATCCAGCTCAAGGGGAGGCCCCAAGCCCTGACACTATTACTGAGGCTATGGAGTGCTCACAAAAAGGAACCTATCATGACTGTCCTCCAAAAGACCCAACAAGCAGCTGAAAGAATCAGGTGCAGATATTTGCACTCAACCAATGGACAGAAGCAGCTGAACCCTGTGGTTGAATTAGGAAAGACTGAAAGAAGCTGAAAAGCTGAAAGAAGGGCTATCCTGTAGGAGGACCAGGAATCTCATTTAATCTGTACCCTGAGATCTCTCAAGCATTGGACCACCAAACAGCCAGCATATGAGGCCCCCAACACACATACAGTAGAGGACTTCAGGGTCTATGTTCATTCAAAGACGATGCACCTAACCCTCAGGAGACTGGAGGCCCCAGGGATTTTAGAGGTCAGGTGGGGTGGGGGGTAGGGACATCCACATGGAGACAGGTGAGTGGGAAGAAGGTGTGGGATGTGGAACAGTAGGAGGGTGGATCGAGTGGTGGGAATAAAATATGGAGTATAAAAAAATAACATTTTTATACTTATGCTCAATTAAAAATAAAAATTAGCCTGTCCTGAGGAAAATGTAACAAGTAGAAATTTAATACCCAAGAGAGGCTTTCAAAATAGAATCTTTCTCATGAGTATTTTTGTTAAGTTTACCAGTATAGCTAGTGGACTGCAAATAAGTTTCTGAGAAAAGTAAATTTTATCAAAAGTTAGTGCTAGAGTTCATATATACATTTGAGGTGTGTGTGTGTGTGTGTGTGTGTGTGTGTGTGTGTGTGTGTGTGGTGTGTACAAACACATTTTCACTCTCTGGAATCCATCACAAAAAAAAAAACCCTGTTAATATGTGTCTGTATATGTTCACTAATTTACATACATTTAATCTAGTTAAATCATTGAAGGATTTTTTAAGATAAAAATTTAGAAAACTTTAAGTAGAAGGATAATCAGTAGAGTTCTATGAGACAAAAGTTAAAGAGCTACAATGTGCACTTGCTATAAAGAAATTGGGTATTATTAATTTAACCAGGAAATTTCTATCTTTAAAGAGTAGGTATTACATTACAATATTAAAAGAAAGCAGAGGCACACACAATAAGTTAGCAACTGTAGGTTGAACAAGCATATTAAATATAATTAAATTCATTTTTCCACTCAATAATTCATTTACTTGGTCTTAATGAGAATGAGAATATTTTATTGTTGGGTAATCATCTTCTTGGTAGTGTTTTGCTAGCTCACATGAGGGTTGTAAACTGTCTGTACTGCCAAGAAGCAAGGCAAATTCTAATTGTCTCCCTTTTCTTGTTTTGCACATAAGGTAAATACCATCATGCTCAGGAAAAAAAAAAATGGAACATTGGTGTTTTAAAAGAATACAAGGGACCAGGATTTGAGGAATTCTTTCTACTAACCTCTTAGAGTGTTACCTTTGTCTTTGTTTGTTTGTTTGTTGTTGTTGTTTTTGTTTTGTGACAACAAATAAAATCTGGAATAAATACTGTTTTATGTACAGAAATTGTTTTAGTGGACTTCTGAGTCCTGAGGAATGCAGGATCTACATAGTTGCATATTTAACATAGTAACTGAGGGAAAAGTTAAATGTCAGTTATTATATCTCAAACCACCTGAATAAATGATTATTTTTCAACTTGAATAAGTAGGGCTTTACTGCTTGAGATAACTCACCATCTTTTGATGTGGACAACTAGAATTTTGACTTTCCAAAGAATCAAAGTTCGTGCTCATGTCTTAAATTTGTACTTTTTTTTAACACTCCATCATCGAAGTAATATAAGTTTTTTCTTATTGGTGACAGCAGTGTTGAATCCATTGACAATCAAGATGATGGATTATGTGTCCTGGTGCTGTTGAGTGAGTATGGCAAGAGGTTTCGGGATAGCAGACATGGCATGGATTTAAATTAGTAAGGAAATCAAGGAAGTCAGAAACAAAGGTTTGAAAGTGTAAAAAGACAAAACACACCAATTTACAGTTACCATGGATATTATTAAATCTGGGTATCCAACCAAGGGCCTTGCATTTGCTTGGGAAGAGCTCAAACACTGAGCTACTTACTGAGCCCCTGTAGACATTTAATTACTAGTTTTTCATTCGATCTTATTGAGCCTGTGTGGAAGTATGGAAGAGAATAGTTAAAGAGCTTTTCATTACATATTTTTATAGACATTCTTCTAGAAAGGGGCATACTGACATAGCTCATTTGTTTTAGAAAATGGAAGAGTTCTTCCAACCTAGACAATGAAAAGAGCAGAGTGGAATTGCAAAGATGTAATAAAGGACTCCCTAGTCCTCTTTTCCCTTCCACTCACTCTGGTAATAAAAAAGACAAGTAAAAGGAGAAAGCAACATGGAAAAACAGAAAGTCACCTAGACCTTCGTGACAACTGCCAAGAGACGACTCACACGGTCTGGTTGCATTAAATGCTCCTTTTCTAGAGTAAGTATCCATAATTTTCTCTATTTTTATGCCCACATTGTTTTTTAAAGAAAATGACAAGAGTGAAATAGAATAAGATATTATCTTTTTAATAGCTTCGTGTAGCTTGGTCTTAGAATTGCCTATTTAGAACCTCTTGGCAGAAAGATGTTAACTGAGAACCGTGGAAGGCACACCCAAAATAAAACGAGAACAAAATAACAATAAGGAAGTTAAGGGCTAACTTTTTGATAAATTACAGAGACATTACTCTACCTCATTATATTCATGGTTACAAATTAAAACCTCAGCTCATATTTCTCATTTTCACCTTTTCTATTTTTCCAGGAGGACTATCTGGCATTTTCTTTCATTTTGTCTCATTAATAGTAATGAGTCCAAGTGAAAAGGATTGAATTTTGAGCCATCCATTACTGTTAATGGTAACACTGGTGGAGGGCATGCTCTGTGCCTACTGATGTCAGCTCTCTTATTTTTCAAATACATAATATTCAGGACTTCTTTTAAAAATATCTTTGAAAATTAATTTTTGGAATAACATGAATATTTCTTCCACAGAAACTATGGGATATTCTCAGTTCCTCAAACTAATTGACTTATGTCCTAAAGTGTTTTGGCTATACTGTTCTCAGAATACTTTTAGTTCTCAATTATGGTTTTGTTCATAAGCATAAACATACCCATAGAGATTATAAACTGAGCTCTCCACAGCAATATAGTCAGGACATGGAATAAATACGTTTAAATTAATATAAAGTAAGCAAAATGAAAATCGTGTAGTATTTTAAAACTCTATTAAATAAAATTAATTAGTCTATAAAATTTACTTTTTAGAATCCAAAATACGCACATTGACATAACATATAAGAATTAAGTACACTGTGGAGTGGGAAAATATGCTGACCCTTAGAGATATGCAAAAGAACATTGCATCCAAGAATATTAAGTATCAGATCATGAGTTTTCTTATTCTTAAGAAAATGTAAACCAAATCTTCCAAAGAAAATAAGACATATTAAATATGATTATGTTGAAAAGAACAGCAAAAATGATATAAATGGAGTAACAGTTGATAGCGTTAGGGCAGAAATGTTATTTTCTTCTCTAATTGAAATTTAGGCAGTGGGAACACAGGGTAGAAAACTTTAAGGTGTTGACCTACCTGTTAGTGGAACTAAAGACTGTTGAAAACCCTATCCTGATATATCAAAAAAACTGTTGAGAATTCACTGGGAGAGATCTAGTCTCACTTAATTGGAAAATTGGGCCAAGGAGCTAGAGATGTATAAAACACTGCATTTCATATGGCTAAGAATGTAACCTCAAGGCACTCAGAACTATAAGAATCTTCCAAATACAGCACAAAGCAAAACCTATAGTGCTTGCTTTATTTTTTCTTTTAAATTTTAATTGAAATATAATTAAATCACTTTTCTCCCTCCCCTTTTTTCCTTCAATCTCTCTCAAATTGATGACCTCAATATTATTATAACTATTATTGTTAAATATGTGCATGAATATGTAAGTACAACCTTCTGAATCACTTTAGCATTACTTGTTCATATATGATTTCAGGGATGAACACTCTGTATGGGATAACCAATCAAGAGGCTCGTTCCTGAGAAAGACTAATTCTCTCCCTCTCTGCAGTCATTTGTTCCTTATACTTGCTTGTCTAAAGGTACGCTGTGAGATTTCTCTCTTCCATGTTAGATGTCTATCAATATGATTATTTATGTCTTTTTGGAGCATGAAGAGGGAAAGATAGGGGACTGAGAGGATACAGATGAAGTGAAGGGAGAAACAGGGAAAATGAGGAATGGGTCTCCAATTGGAGAGGGAAAAGGAGCTCAACTCAGAAAGTGGAAAAAGAAAGAAGGATTTAAAAAAAACGCACTAAGGATGTCTGATAAAGCCTCAAGGAATCATTATTTTATATTGAGTTATTATATATATTACATAAAAGAAGATTTGAGCAGGATTTTTTTATAATAAGCATATTTATTTCTTATTGTTGTCATAGATACACCCAAACTTAGTGATTCAAAACAGACATAAATTCATTATCTTGACATTCTAAAGGTCAGAGGTCCAAAATTAGTCTTATCAGGCTAAGCCAGGCTACCCCAAAGGCCTTNGTTCTCTCCATCTTAGCCAACGATAAAGCAAGCCTTTGAAGCATTCTCTCCCTGAATTTTTCTGCCTCCTTCCACAGTTACACTTCTTGATACTCCTTTTCTCCTCAAACTATACATTTCATATTTTTCCTTCATAATATTGACACAGTCAATATTAGGTTGTCTTGAAATCTCTACTACCAATGCCATTAATCCAAAAGTCTTCAATTTAGCTTCAGGCAGATTATTAAGACAATGGCAGAAAGTAGCCACATTTTTTGCCAAAATATTACAAGTATGGTCTTTAGATCAATTATTAACATTATTCTCCTCTGAAAGCTCTTGAACTAGGCCAGCTCTCAACACCATTGTCTTCCCTGCTACCACAAGTATATCCCATGAAGCCACACTGTAAGTACTAAACTGCTTTCTTAATCTAAAATTCATATTCTGCAAAAAGGCAGTATGGTTGGGCTTGACACAGCAATACACTGCTGATTGGTACCAACTTTTGTCTTAGTGTTCTTTTTTTTTTTTTTT
>NC_034595.1:6349124-6382608 GCF_900095145.1 Mus pahari
ATTTGACTTCTTCCTTACCAATTTGTATCCCCTTGATCTCCTTTTGTTGTCGGATTGCTCTGGCTAGGACTTCAAGTACTATATTGAATAGGCAGGGAGAAAGTGGGCAGCCTTGCCTAGTCCCAGATTTTAGTGATTTGAGCAGGATTTAACCTGGAAGCCTCCTTCCAAAAGTCTGGCTTCCACATTACCAGAAGGTACTGAGTATGCTAAGAAGGGGAAGAAGCAATCAATAGTCCAATCTTGCTCTGATGTCTATAAGCAATAACATTGTCCAGCAGCAGTCCCAGAGGTACAATAGTACCAAATCATATTTTGGCAGCAATCAACAGCTGTCTAATGAACTTAAGGCCTGCTCAACAGAAGAGAAATCATGTGTGATATTAGAAATCTGGCCAAATACCCGAGCCTAATAAGTTCACAAGATTTTTTTTTTGATTAGATATTTTCTTTATTTACATTTCAAATGTTTTCCCCTTTTCAGGGTTCCTCTTCGAAAACCCCCTATCCCATCCCCCTCCCCTGCCTATGTGAGTGTGATCCCCCACCCTCTCCCACTCTTGTCCTCCCTCCCTGGCATTCCCCTACACTGGGCCTTCCAACACCCTCAGGCCCAAGGGCCTCTCCTCCCACTGATGACCAACAAGGCCATCCTGTCACATATGTGGCCAGCACCATGGGTCGCTCCATGTGTATTCTTTGGTTGGTGGTCCAGTCCCTGGTCACAGATCATAAAGGAGAATCTACTACCCACATTTTAATAGACGAGCATAATTTCTGGTCTTTCTCAGTTCCAAGGATTAAGTGTAGCTATCATCCCACACTGAATGAGCTTCTCCTTTCAGTAACTAGAGAGCATTATGGAAAACTACAGCTAGACACAATGCAGAGATCAATTGATTTGAGGGAGCCCAGCCCCATCAGATACATCTACAACACAAGTTCTGCATCAAAGGCTCAGGGAACATTGAGGAAGAGAAGGCAAAAAAAATTGTAAGAGAAAGAGGACAAGGAAATGGAAATTTTTTGAGATTAGGTCTCCTAGAAATGACAGAGAAGCGATGCCCATTATAACTTTTACTCCGTTAATATATATTAGGGGACAATGGAAAGGCATCACTGAAGGCATTATTGGAGCGAATGTCTTATCCATGGCACCTCATTCTTTCTTTCTTTCTTTCTTTCTATCTATCTATCTATCTATCTATCTATCTATCTATCTATCTATAATCTATCTCCATCATCTATCTATAACTGTCTCCTCCTCTTTCTCCCAGCCTCATCTTTCTTCCTCTTTCTATCTTTCTTAGCTTCCGTAAAATGACCATCTTTCCTTTCCCTACTCACATAATGTCCCTGCCTCCCCAAAGGTCTAAAGCAATGACACTATACTGACCCTCTGAAATCATGGCACAAATTAATTCCTTTTTCCTGGAAGTTGACTAGCTCCGAAATTTTGTCACAGTGATAGAAACCTACTAATGCATCTGCTTTTAAGGAGGTATTTTATCATCTTATAATGGAAACATAAAACAAGACCAAAAAGAAAAAATGAAAAATGAATATATATATATATATATATATATATATATATATATATATATATATATATATATTTGTTTCTGTCAGCCTGAAAAACTACTCTATACCTACTGCCAAACTTCCTCTATATCTTTAAAGTATCTCAACTTGATAGCAAAACTGAGGAAAACTGAGCACATGCCTGCCAAAGACGTTAAAGTTTTGCCTTCTGAAAAAGAATGTTTTTCCTGAGACATTCTTTCTCATGACCCCTTGATTACCAACATGAAGAGAAACAAGCCATTCATGATCCTGAGTCTTTTTTTAAGTCTTTTATTTATTTATTTTTTACACTCCAGATTTTATTCCTCTCCCCATCCACCCTCCAACTGTTCCACATCCCATACCTCCTCCCCAACCCTCTGTCTTCACAATGGTGTCCCCACCATTCACCACCCACGCCACCAGACCTCTAAACTCCCTGGGGCCTCCAGTCTTTTGATGGTTAGGTGTATCTTCTCTGACTGAACCCAAAACTCGCAGTCCTCTGCTTTATATGTGTTGGGGGACTCCTATCAGCTGGTGCATGCTGCCTGGTTGGTGGTCCAGTGTTTGAGAGATCTCAGAGGTCCAGGTTAATTGACACTGCTGGTCTTCCTGCAGGGTTGCCCTCCTCCTTAGCTTCTTCCAGCTTTTCCTATTTCAACTACAGTGGTCAGCAGCTTCTGTCCATTGGTTGGGTGCAAATATCTGCATCCCATTCTTTCAGCTGCTTGGTGGGTCTTTCAGAGGGCAGTCATGCCAGGTCCCTTTTTGTGAGTGCTCCATAGCCTAAATAATAGTGTCAGGCTTACGGACCTCCCTTTGAGCTGGATCCCACTTTGAGCCTATCACTGGACCTTCTTTTTCTTAGGCTCCTTTCCATTGCTATCCCTGTAGTTCTTTCAGACAGGAATAATTATGGGACAGAGTTTTGACAGTGGAATGGCAACCCCATCCCTCACTTAATACCCTGCCTTTCTGCTGGAGGTGCGTTCTACAAGTTCCCTCTCCACACTCTAGGGCATTTCATCAATGGTCCCTTCCTTTGAGTCCTGAGATTCTCTCACCTCTCAGGTTTCTGGCACATTCTGGAGGGTCCCCCAACCTCCTACCTCCTGAAGTTGCCTGTTTCCATTCTTTCTGCTGGCCCTCGGGGCTTCAGTCTTTTTTCCCCCACCCAATACTTGAGACTTTTAACTCTGAGGGGAGACATCAGATAGACCATGGCCAAAAGTTCTGAATATTCATTTCTTGTTTGATTCCTTGTACCACGCTTCCAAAATAACAGAATTATGTATTTCTACCCAAATAATATAGGGCTTCATCTGGAAGAAAAACAAAGGATATAAAAATATGCAAACTAAATATGTAAGCACATCTTTAAAATGTTCCTATCACAACTTAAAAATAAGATATTTGGTTTGTACCACAAATATTTCTAGAATAATAAATTATTTCATATAATTTTCTTGGTACATATATTCTTTTAGACTTCATAAACGGCTTCCAGGTTTGCTTATTTGTTGTTTGATTATCTTAAGTTTCCATTTAAAACTATACTAAAATGTTTTTAACTTTGATCTATTTCTAAATGCACCCCATGATTGATGTGGAGCATTATTCAGAGCCAATCTTTATCCTCAGAGCTGAGTAAGTCAGTTATGCCACCTCAGTCCCCAAAGGAACACCTGTGGAAGTTTGCATTCTTGAGGGAGCAGGTGTTTGTCTAATACAATGTCCTTCCCTGACATTTATTGTTTCACGAGAAGGCTGGCTCAGAAGTCACCAATCTACACTTTGAACAACATCTGAAAGCAGAAATGACCTGAAACAAAACCCGTTCCAAAAAGCGATGATGTGAAAATCATTGCGTTGGCTTCTCTTTCTGAACTGAGAATGTGAAGCAGAAATGGGGGACGTGTGGTAAAACTGAAGCTGAGAATGATGCAGAAATCCTGTGAGGCCACCAGACTCCAGAGGGAAAGGTAGTTTTGAAAAATCCCATTCAACTTGATTCTTCATGCTGGAAAAAAAAATATTCTTTTCACTTTATGATTTTGTTTTGATACTAATTCTCGCAATGGAACTCCTACCAAATGTCTGGGATACTGTAATCACTTATCTGAATAAAATACTCCCCATAACACATATCACAATGTTTGTTTTACTATTTGCATCTACCCTAGGGCATGATTATATGCGAGCAGGGGGCAAGGACCTTCTTTCAGTGGTTAGTCACTAGCATAGCAACAAGTACAGTGTTTTTCACACGTTGTAGATATTGTAATAAATGTTAATCAAATGAAATAAGCATTAGATTTCTCTTGTCAGCTCTCTTGTCAGCATCTTCCCTATTTTTCCTTTCACACTCATCCATTTAGCACACCATATTTAAACCACTGTAGGCTTAGATTTTTTTCACAACCTACTTTAATTAGGGTTCTCAAATGCTTCAAACGCACTTCTAGCCCACCATCCAAAGGCAGGGGAGAAAAGATGGAAACTAGGACGAGGGGGTGTGGACCTGGTTAGAAGTAGTTCTTTGGGGGGATTCCAATCTCCTTTGTCAGGATATTGGCAGTGTCAAGCACTGTCCAATTCAGTAGTGTCAAGATACCAACAGTCCAGTTCAAATATGTCACCAAGCACAATCCAGCAGAAAGCCCTAGATCTCCGCCAAATTGGCACAAGTCAGCAGGAACAACCAGGACCAGCCAGATGCCTTGAGATGCTCTTGGCTGTGCCTCTCTCATCAAAGTAAATGAAGATCAGGGAAGACTTGAGATTAACAATTTCTAGCTATGCAAGCACCTGCCCCATGACTGTCTGTTGAATTCTACTTATACTCTCTCCAAACATCATGTGTTGTCCCACAGGTCTTGCTTCAGCAAAACATCACATGAGTTTGCTTCAGCAAAATATCACATGAGTCTGCATCACATAACTGAATCAGAAATTTCCACTTCAAACCACCTCAGGCAAACTCATGTATTCAAATCACAAACTCAGATTTTATTCATTGGTAATAGCACAGGGATCAACTCTACTCTGATTTTCTTTCTGTCCTAAAAATTACATATATTTCAAGAAGTCCCAATATAGACTCATTAATGCATTTTAGTCCTTTCTGTATCTTTTATTGTACAGTATGGAGAACAAACAGAATTGGGGAAATAATGGTATTAATTAAAGGAGAAAGAACAGTCTCTGTTGGTTGAATTTGGGGAGAGATTTGATTATAAACACAGAACACCTTCATTTTAATACTAAAAAGGCCTTTGCTAGCCAGACAAAAGTATTTGTTTTATACATGAGAAAATTAAGATCCAGAAAAGACAAATAATCAATAGTGCACAAGAGGTTAGCATTGACAGGGCTATGGCTGATTATGGAACTTCCCATACTTATAACAGTCTCTCCTTTACATCACAACACGGAATGGTGCATCATGCATGATGATAAGATGAACTAACTTGAAATATTTATGCTATTTTATTGTGGGACAACATGCAGCCCTGTGGCATTAAATTTAACTTTATTAGAGATAAGCATCTGTGTAATTCATCCTTGGGGAGAAACCAGTTCCAGCATTAACAGTGTTGACTTCATCATTGTCAACAAATGTACTAAATTATTAATGGATATCATGGATGCCAACTGGAATGAAAGACTAATGGCTTGTGGTACTTTCATTTATTTGATTTACACATATTGTCAGAGACAACCTTTACGGAGGAACATAAAATAATTAAGCACTTGTCAGAATGGCTAAATGTCACTGTAAAATAAACTAGTAATCTGAATCTCTTGGGACAATTTTCATATGTCACAGACTCTCCTGGGAAGGGAAGTTTTTGAAGCACCATTTTGTAATATGTAGCCTGTGTGGCAAGTTAAAAGAATCAAATAGATTTCACTTATGGATCTAAGAGTAATAGGCCAGGCAAAAATCCAAGTTGTAATAGAAAATAAGTAACTAACTTTTAGGGAAAATATGAATAAGAGCAGATTATACCAACAAAGGGTCAAATACAGTTAAATCAATGTCCCCAAGCTTTTCCTTCATCTCGTCCCTTCTATTTTCTCTCCACTATTTTATTTTATTTTCTTCTCATTTCACTCTTTTTAGCTTTCATAAATTCTCCAAGCACAGGTCTGGAGAGATAGCTCAGGAGTTCAGAGCATTTATTTATTACTCCATCTTGAGGACCAGAGTTCTGATTTTAGTGCTCACATTGGGCAGCTCACAACCACCTACAACTCCAGCTCTAAGCAAGGACTCTGACATCCTTTTCTGGCTTCCATAGTCACCTACACACATAGTTGCACACAATCGCACACAAGCACACAGAAATAACAATAATAATAATAACGATAATAAAATCCTAAAAATTAATAACCCTAAGCATTAATCAACCACTAGTTATAATTTATGCACCCTGTTTGCCCCTTTCTTTTCTCCATATTACAATCATCTCCAATCTCCCTAGTAGATGATCATTAATTTTATAAAGTTAGATGTTTTCATTTTTCCTTTTGGTAACTCAGTAATATCCTGCTTAAACTGAGTATAGCCAGAGAACCTAAAGAGTTAACTTCCTCTCATTCTCAGCCTATTTATAAAATCCCAAGCATTGTTTTTTCTCCAAGTATCAAGCAGGCAGTCCAGTATTAACTACAATTCCCAGGCTGCCCATTTGCCTCTCAGAATTTATTTTTATGACCATTAAATATGTGTGTCCTCTGAATGGTACCTCCCTCTTCTTTTGCTCTCAGCCTGTGGCAACCATTATTCTTGTTTCCATGAGTCCAGTTCTTTTTTAAAGTATGCATGTATCAGAAGTGAAATTACACAAACAAATTGTGAAAATATAAAATATTTGAAAATATAAAATAATTTAAAATACAAAATAATTTTTAAAAAGAATTTCTCTGATTTAGTAAAACAAACTAGAAATCAAAGAAGAAAAGATAACCCGAAAATCACAAACAAAGAAAGAGGAATATGCACAGCTGAGGAAATCATGAGTCAAAGAAGAATTGTAAAGAAAATTTAAAATTTGTGTATAACAACATTCTGACTGCATAACCTTCAAGAAATTAGTCAACCACACAGTTTGAATATAGCCTAAGCCTTAGGATCTGGGGTTTTCCTCTTGGCTGCTTTACATAATTACTCCACTCCACAAAGCTTCTCGCACTTTCTCCAGGCCATGGGGTGTTATAATTTAATTAACTTAACATCTCTGCAGTGTTTGGTGCCCTGAGATTGGCAAAGTGCTTGGTCAGAGAGCTGTAACACCAGTTATCTGTCATTCTTCCTTCTTCTATTGAAGAGGCCTTGCTTCTCACTCTAGATCTACCCGTCCAAGCACTTTGGCAGACAATGTCCCTCAAGGTTCAAATAAACCAGCATAAGGCATGGCAGGGTCTCTCTCATATTAATACACGAAAAAGAGCGCCTGCCTGAAACAGGAAGGATGGCTTTGTTTTCTTGGCTGGGAACCTCTGCTAGTGTCAAAGCTGCAGCTAAACACTGAGCTCAAGTTACCTTTTTCACTGGGGGTCGGGGCAGATGCAGGCCATGCTCTGACTCTGATGGCCCATCTGACACTCTGTGGTGATTAATGTGTCACACCAGGATGCTTTATTCTCTCTGAAAGTAGAAATTAAATTTCAGATGTGACATTATAAAATATTCATGTCCCAAAGCTGCCTTTCAAATTTAATGGTTGCATGCAAAAGAAGTTTAATTTGCTTCAGAACTTTACATCACAAAGTGACCAAAATGATGTTATTTTTCCTTTCCTAAGAATAGAATGCTCTTTTGACGTGAATTTGACTTGACTATTTTTTGAGCTGATTTGACTTGAATTGAGTTTCTGGTTAATATGTGATTAAACCTGTTGGCATGTGTACTTCCACCCTTCGTATTCTGTTAATCCCCAACATTGTAGGAAATTCCCTGAATGGATTGCTTTGGTAAGGGCCCATAGAAAACTCTTAAGGTATGCATTTATTTAATTAAAATTTTTTTATTTAGAAAATTGTATCACAGGGGAAAAAGTACAAAATTGTTTTAATTTGACTTGTTATATAACTTAAAATTATTTCTTACAAAGGACAGAAAATCATAAAACTCTGTCCATTTTACCAGATAACATGATTATTTTCCTTGAAAATTTTAAGGAATCTAAAAGTCTTCAGAATAAAGTCCAAGGGATGCAACAAAAACATATAGAGTTCAATGTATTTCTATATTTGGAACAATAAAATGCCAGAGTTTTAAAAATCCACATCACATGTAGTAACACATAAATCATGTTAGGTGACAACCCTAGCAAGGCATTTTCCATATTTGTAGATCAAAGCTAGAGACATCACACAGTTAAATCAGAAATCCTTCCACGATGAGAAATAAAAAGAATCCCTCCCACTAAAACTTCAGCAAGCTTTTTTGAAGAATTTGACAACTACTTTCTAAAATGTATATAGAGATTCATAAAATAAACCTTTTATCCCTTTGAAGATATATAGAGAGAAGAGAGCTGGTATTATAATATATATATATATACAATGGCCAATAATATAAAAATAAAATATATATGTTCAATTGATTTATATTTGCTTAAAATATAATGTTTTTTATTTTTAGCAAAAATATGATTTTCTGTCTTTTGTAAGAAAAAGTTAACTTAACTTTGCTCCTGAGAATTTTATATATATGAATATATGAATACATGTGAATATTCATATATATGGTACTCTGATTACTCTCATTATCCCCTTTTTTTATTACTCTCACTACTGACACCTGATATCCTGATTGATCAGTTGTATTTAACATGCAAAGTCAAGATAAATTTTTGAACCTCTACCTCATCAGACAAACTTACAATGGAGGTTGGTAATGTCAAATATTACATACAGCTTATTATTAACTTACTCTATTGAAAGTGCTAAACTGTATTACTGAGGGAGGGAAACAGAGCAATTTAAACACCACTGCTAGGATTCCATCAGGCAATTCTAACAGTTGCTTGTAACAAAATAATGTGTCTCCTGTAAAGCAGTCACCAAAAAGAATCCAGCTATTGAAGGTCTTATTGCAGTCTTATTACAGCGTTGAAGGAATCAAGGGTATTTTGAGTTAGCTGTACAAAATTCTCCCTATGCTAATAACAACAGCTGTTCAAACATCTACCTGGCTAAAGCCATAGTTTACCAGTCATTATATAAACATACTTTTGATTATTTTTCAGCCTGGCTGATAAATTATCTCATTTATAATGTCAGGTGCACAAAAATCCAGAATTAGGGAAGTAGTCAGAAGTGTATTCCAAAAGGCCAAGAGGAAGCCACCATTAAAATGGAAAAATCAAACCAC
The DNA here is from genome assembly GCF_900095145.1 of Mus pahari. Lineage (NCBI taxonomy): Eukaryota > Metazoa > Chordata > Mammalia > Rodentia > Muridae > Mus > Mus pahari. The sequence continues at coordinate 6,358,075 of NC_034595.1, forward strand.
TATGTAAGGGCAGTAAAGATATGGATCTTGACTTTGATTCTCACAATGTCTGTAAAGAGAACTGTGCATCACAGGATTAATTATATTCTCATAAACTCCTTCTGTAGGAATCCCATGGGCCTTTTGGACATCCCAAGATCAACTAAACATATCACCTTGCCTCTTAATAAAGACAATATTGAGGACATTGGCCTGTGGCCATATTAACTATGCAGTGGCAATACACCATAGACTAGGAATTCTTCATCAGAATGAAAGGTACTCTGACAGTAACAATTCCTTCATTTGTAGCTAGCCCATCATCTACTGCTAGCTCTGCCTCTCTATATGGGAAGCAAGTACTGCAAGAATGGTTTATTTATCTACATTTTAGCATGTCTGTGTGCCTGAGTGTATATATATATATATATATATATATATATATATATATATATGCACACCAAATGCATACAGGTAACTGCAGAAGCCAGAAAATGTTTGGTCCCCTGATCAGGAATACATGAAATTGTGAGTGACCCTATACAATTTAATTTTTGATACACTTACTACTTTACAGTATCACTAATGTCAAAAACCTTAAAAATAAATCTAGAAAAAGAAGTAGATACATAGATTAAGTAATTGAGCAAATAAAAATAAACACATAGATTGTCTCTAATGGCTTCTGTAAGGGTTGCTTCTCAGTGTGATGTTCCTAATTTCACTTTGTGATTCATCCAAAACCAAATCAGTAGCCATCCCTACCAAACACATTAACACTGTCAATGTCAGTGTCTATTTGGACTTGTACCAAAATGACACATTTAAAATTAAAAAGGATAATAATCTTTCTAGTTACTATATCTTAGTATCAGTTTTTATTGTTTGCTTTTTCATATTTATTTTAACATACAATTTATAAAAGAACAGACATCTGTGGTTTTATATACTATTATACAATTATGAAATATTACTAGAAAAGAACTAGTAATCATCGTCTTAGATGAAAATGATTACAGGGGTGAAGGGGGATAGCAATTGACTAAACGTGCTTTACTCATGCTTGGCCATATGGCAAGAGAAAATTACAGGAAGAGACAGACAGGACAGAGAGAGAGAGACAGAGACAGAGAGAGAGAGAGAGAGACAGAGGGGGAAAGAGAGAGATGAGAAAATATGAATTGGGGTTTGGCTCACATCACTAAAGAAACTGAAATGTCTGAAGATCTGCAACAGACAGACAAAGGGACCCAAGAGTTGAAGATATAACCTCCACTCCATGTAGTAAAGCCTAGTTATCGAGAAAGCCAGTGATGTAAGTACCATTTTGAGGGCAGTGGAGGAATGGTGTCTCAAGTCAATTATTTGGCGCCTGAAAGTTCTTCTTTCTCAGATGTGTTATCTTGTTATATCTTTAATAAATTACAGAGAACCCCACATATTAGGAAAAGAAATCTGCTCTAGTCAATCAACTTATTTCTATGTTAGTTTCACTTCAAATATCCTTACTGGCATAGGTCAACATTTAATCAAATATCTAGGCCCCCGGTAACCCAATCTGACACATAACCACTTCTTCGCAATTTCACATTCAATACTGAGTTTGTTCAAGAATCCATAGTGGAATGGAATTGTGTAACAGGAATCAGTTTCCCTAAATTCTCTCAGTTCTGATTTTTTTTGAGAGTGTAAAACCGAATGACTCTATGAGCTGTGGTAAGTTCCACAAGTCAAAGGATTCCTCTGGAGTTACTAAGGAAAGCAGGTGTCTGGCAATAATGTCTACATATGGTAATGAAAATCACCGTGCTATGGAAAAGCTCACTTAAGGAAGCCAACTTCACTTAAGTGACTTATATCTAAATAAGCCTAAAATATTTTATAATATTTACCTTCACCTTCAAAATGGTGAGTTTTTTAAAAGGCAAAAAGATAAATGTACAAAAATACAGGTAGCTCTTGCTGCTGCAATAGACACTGTGATGGAGAGGAAGGAGGTGTGGCCCAAAGGATGCTTGTGAAAATTAAGCCTACTAAACTGAGATGAAATTGCAGACACTAAAGGAAAGATCACCTCCATTTTCAGTACCTCTCTACTCCACCACCACTAGGACTGTCTGTCACCACTAATCGACTTTTGTTCAGTGGCTTGTTTATATATTCCATCGAAGGTTTAGTGCAGTCTTTGTCATTTGGGAGCAATTCTGAACAACTGCCTCTTTGAACATGCACATGCAAGTTTCTATTGCAACTCACAACAAATCACCGTCATACACAAAGTAGCCAGTCACTTGCCCTTTTATACCTGATGATTCTTATTCTCTTATCTTTTGAAATTCTGAAATTCAATTGTGAGTTATAAATGATAACTAGCACAACTTCTATTGTTTGTTTAAAAAAAGGTTTTCAAGCTGTCTCAAGGTGAGTTGATTATTGTGAGAAACCTAGAAAAATACAACAAACACTGACAGCTGACAGCTGTTAGCTGGTGTCGCAGCCAATAGCTGTATTATGTCCTTGCTAGGCATAAACAACTGTGTAGACTATTATCAGGAAAGATTCCTCTGTGACCTTGTCAGAACAAGACAAAAAAGAGAGATCCCAAGAAGGCTGAGGAGAGGCCTTTCTAAATGAAGTGAAAGAAAGAATCATGTGTGTAGCTGCATTTTGAGATCAGTAACTGAAAACTCTAGAACTAAGGAAAGGACTATAGCCCTGCGCGGCATAAAAAAACTGGACAGCAGTGTAGAAAAGAAGTTGTAACCCTACAACTGGGACCCCTGTTCTCCAGCCTGTATGACATCTCACAGAAGGGAGAGCTTCAGTTCACTCCATTAGTGAAGCAACCTGAAGGACACGGGGTTGCCTTGTTTGGGGGAAATGACTTCACAGTGTCCATTCATCAGACCTCAGTCTCATGTAGTCTGATGCCACCTTGAGAATGTAGGTATTGTCTAAAGTCATGCCGCATGCACTTCAAAACCTCCCAGTTTTTCATGTCTGGGATTCTGTGGCATTCTACCACATTAGCTGAGAAAACAGTTCCATGGATACCCTGTTGGAGCAAAGTATACTGTAGACCATCCACACAGGTACTTTTTTTTTTTTGTCTTTTTTAGTTTATTTCCAGTTCACTTTTTATTGGTTATTTATTTACATTTCAAATGTTACTCCCCTTCCTGGTTTCCCCTCCACAAACCCTCTATCCCATTCTCCCTTCCCCTGCTTCTATAAGGGTGCTCCCCTACCCACCTACCTACTCCCGCCTCATCGGTCTAGCATTCCCCTATGCTGGGGCATTGAGCCTCCACAGGACCAAGGGCATCCTCTTGCACTGATGCTAGATAAGGTCATCCTCTGCTACACAGGCAGCTGGAGTCATGAGTCCTTCCATGTGTACACTGGTTGGTAGGTTATTCCCTGGGAGCTCTATGGAGTCTGTTTGGTTGATATTGCTGTTCTTCCTATGGGATTGTAAATCTCTTCAGCTCCTTCAGTCCTTGCCCTAACTCCTCCTCCTGCTTAGCCCGATGGTAAGCTGTGAACATGCACATCTGTATTGTTCAGGCTCTGGCAGAGCCTCTCAGGGGAGAGCCATACCAGGTTCCTGTTAGCAAGCACTTCTTGGCATCAGCAATAGTCTCTGGGTTTGGTGTCTGCAGATGGGATTGATCCACAGGTGGGGCAGTCTCTGGATGGCCTTCCCTTCAGTCTCTGTTTAAAGGCAGGCCTTTCAAACTATTTGCATGTTTACCCTCTGGAAACTTCCATGGGAAGGTTCTAATTGTACCAGGAAAAATGCATGAGGTCTTTCCTTCACAGTATTAATTTTTTTAGTAACTACAGCTTCTTGGTCTGCAGCTTCTCTGCAACTTTAAATGGACCTACTCTCCTATCGTCATCTAACTATTCAATTTTATAGCTTTCTGCTCTGCATTTTTGCACTGGCCTATTGGAGCAAACAGTAACCTTACCTTAGCCTATATGTTACAGAATACTTAAATTTCCTCTGTGAAACAAATTAGCTGATTAGTTTGCATTTAGCCATTTTTTAAGTTTTCTGGGTATGGGCAACCCATAGCCAGATTCTTCACCAGGATATAACATAAGTGACCTGTAGTTCCATTTCAGTATGCTGCCTTGACGAGTCAGTCTTTATTATTCACCTTTCTATTGTTCAGAATGGCCTCCTGAATTCTCAGAAAGCTAGTCCATTACATTCTGCTTACAGCATGCCCAAAAGCAACAATGTTGTCTGGAGACCAAGTAATCAAATACTTGAGTATGTTAGAACTATTTCAGATTCAAACTATAACAGGAATCACTTTAAAAATCTTGTATCAATTCTACAATCCCTTTCATGATAACATGAAAGACTCTTGCTCTTCTCATGAATTGTAAACTATATCAACAAAACTCAAAGAAGAAGAAAGAAGAAAGAAGAAAGAAGAAAGAAGAAGAAGAAGAAGAAGAAGAAGAAGAAGAAGAAGAAGAAGAAGAAGAAGAAGAAGAAGAAGAAGGAGGAGGAGAAGGAGGAGGAGGAGGANAGGAGGAGGAGGAGGAGGAGGAGGAGGAGAAGGGGAGGGGAGAAGGAGAAGGAGAAGGGGAGGGGAGAAGGAAGAAGAGGAGGAGGAGGAGGAGGAGGAGGAGGAGGACGACGACGACGACGACGACGACGACAATGGCAACAACAATGAAAGCCAAGATACTGTGCAATCACATTCTTCTCTTAGATATAATGAGTTACTAATCCCTATAAGTGACAGCCCTGCTTTATTAATCCTAAATCCTGAATTTAAATATAATTAAAATATTTATTTACCAAATGGTCCTAATATTTTAACAATGAAATCAAGAAAAGACATGCAAATCTTTCAATATTACATAGCCCCTACAAGGAGACATTCCTGATTCATACAGCTATGTTGTTTTCCACAGAGGTTGCAATTCTCACCACATTATGCTAATGAAATTAAAATACAAGGATTTCCTTGTGGTCTTTGGAACTGGCTCTTAATAAGAATAAATGTATTATAGAAAATGTGTTGAGAGGTAGAAGATTTTTATACTATTAGAGTCCTGTTTGATGCTGGCACTGGTTGTGATGGAGCCATATTTGGGGGAAGAGAGATTTTAGTTTTAGTCCATTTTTCTTCATGGAGATCTGGTGACCCTCATATTGTCCTTATTATCAATGTTAGTGCCAAGCCTCCAATATTAATGCAGACCTTTGTAAAATTATCAGCACTACAGGTTTTGTTTAAGTGTACTTGTATCATTTATGTTCTGATCCAGAAGGAGAATCCCATCAATGAGATGTGTGTTGAACAAGAGGTTTCTCACAAGCAGAATCTATAGGCTATGTGCAAAACAGGCTTTGTTTGCCAGTGATCTATGTTTTTATTTCTTCAATCTAGATTTTAGGAAACTCTGCCAGAGGAAAAGTTTAATTGCTACTGAGAAATTATTTCTCTTAAAAGTACAAAAACAAAAATGAGTTGTAGAGGCCAGGTTCTCAGTACTTATGGATGTTTTAATAGGTTATTCTAGTGTAATTCAAAAATAAAGATCATAACAGCTCATAAACTCTGACACTAACCCAGCAGTCCAATAACTTATCCCAGAAGACGGTCCTACAAACGCAAATGTGAAGTCCACTGAAGTGAGTCGTCTCAATACCCAGTGAATCACTAAGCCTGTACTTACACTTGATTGTGCCCATCCTCTTTGTCAGGGACAAGGGCAGTCTCCTTTCCATCTTCATATGATCACTTCTCCCGTGCCAATGATTGGTACTTTGTGTATACTGTTTATATCATAATAGCATAGATTTTTGCCACTTAAACACATGAAAATGAATAAGAACAACGTACTTACCTAATGAACTCTAAAATAAAATGATATTGTAAAATATATATTGAAAACCCATTCCCTCTAGTTATACCCAGGTACACCAGGGCTCTACAATGATATAAATGACAAAAGTAATAAACCCAAGTAAGAGAATATAACATCAAAATCTCCAGAGCTCTTCCCATTATTAAATTTCTGAGGAAAGGGTCAACCATGCTATAATATAATATATTTGAATATTATATAATATATAATTAAATAAATATAAAATAACTTATATAAAGATAACACATCAACAGTACATAATTTCAACCTTAACTCTAACGCTGAGTAGGTGCATAATCATGAGCATGTTAATTAACTAATCTGGGCCTCAATTTCCTAAGCCAATAAATGAGAATAGCAAAGAGATATATTGCTGCTGTGAAAAGCAAATGATTAATATATGTAAAGCTGGCTATGGCATTATGGAGTTACTCTACTACTTCTTACTACATATAATTTTAACTTAAACACTTTTTTAAAGTGTCATATGTTACAGGATATTTGAACCTGTTTCTAGTTAGTTAGTTCCGCCCTTAGCACACACCTTTAATCACTCTCGTTGGAATACAGACACACCTTTATTACTCACCTTTAATCCCAAACAATGAAGGTAAAATTAGTTTGCAGAAGGAAGCATTCATGTTTGAAAGTAATGTCTGACTGAGTGGCAGAAAAGAATGATGAATCAGAGAAAGATTTGACAGAATAGGATATGCCCAACTCTCATGAGAAAAGAAAGGAAAGGGAAGCTACTTAAGGGAGAGACAGCGCAGGAGAAAAAAAGTACAGCACTGGAATACAGTAGAACCCATGGAGAACAGGACAGTAGAGTCGAGAGGGAAAGCAGGGTTGCACAGGGAGGAAGGAGGAGGCAGCTTTAACAGGACAGTTAGAGAGAGCAGCGCAGAGAGAGAACAAGCCAGACACAGGTAAAGACAGAATGAGCAAGAGAACGAGGAGCCAGCAGATTAGAAAAGATTGCTAGAGTTACTTTGCGGCCAAGCAGAGCAATTCAGAAGCCCAGAGAAAAGCCAGATTAAATAAGTCAGCTGAGGTCTGACAGCCAGCCAGAGCTCAGAAAGATCTAGGGAGGGGTGAACTTATTCAGCAGCAAGTCTCAGAGGCTGAAAATATTCTATGCCTGGATTAGGATGTACAGAGGTTAGAAGCTTCCAGGACCAGGCCTAGGTTAGCAGACAGAGGCAGTAAGCCTCCCAGACAACAATGACATCAAGCAAATAAAAGATACTTTCATAGACAAACACTCCTTCTTTGCTCCTTGCACTAAAGAACACTTCAATGGCCTCTCACGAGATGATTTTAGGTAAAGTCTGTTTCTTGAGAATCCACGTGGTTAACTTATTCTGCCTCAATATTGCCATACGTTTTATTAGATATAATTTATAACCAATCAATTTACTAGTTCTAAACGCATAATATGATGAGCTCTGAGAACTATCGTTTTGTAATCATCATTACAGTTATGACAGAACACTTCTGTCTTTCCCCAAAATACATCCATGTTCCATTTCAGCTAATATCATCAATCCAAGCCGCAGGTCCTGACAACTACCAAATTATTTTTTTATAACCATGGCTTTGCATTTTCTAGGATTCCATATAAATGGAAACATACATCATGTAGTATTTTCTCTTAGGCTACTTTCCCTTAGCAAAATGCATTTGAGAGTCATCCCTTTTCTTGCATGTTTCAATACTTCGTTTCTTTTTATTATTAAGTAATATTTCATTGTACGGATGAACTAATCTTTTTCTTTCCATGGGAAAAAAATAGGAAAATGATTCATTTTCTTAGGCAAGTTGGGATAAAAGATAAAACTTCTCAGAAGTCTTGTTTGGCTACTTTAAGGTCAAAGAAGATCAATGCCATCTCCTAACTTTGGCATCTTTGCATAGACATATTTCTTGCCCGCAACATCACATTTTCTGCCTTCATTAAAAGAACTGAGCCCTGTAATTTATGCCCATCTTCTTTTTTTTTTTAAAGATGAAACCAACATTTATTTAATCCAAACTACCACTTGAACATTACTTTTTTTAAGTTTTTTTTTCACTTTTTTTTAATTATTATTTTCTTTATTTACATTTCAAATGCTATCCCGAAAGTTTCCTATACCCCTCCCCCCCACCTCTGCTCCCCTACCCACCCACTCCCACTACTTGGCCCAGGCCTTGCCTTGTGCTGGGTCATATAAAGTTTTATGCCCATCTTCTATTTACCCCAAAGAATCCACATGTACCTTCAGTTCAACAAGGACAGGTGCCTCCAACCACCTCTTGTTTCTGTTCCATTTGCCAAGATTCTCTCCCCTCCCTTGTCAATCTATCAAAACTCTTTCTTGCATATTATCCTTTACAGCTCAGCTGAGACTCCACTTTCCACATCATGTCTTTCCTGTCTCTTCAAGTAGAATTAATTACTTCTCTCTTGGTGTCCCAAAGCACCATGTATATAACTCTACTAAATTATTCACTTGATAAGAATTCATGACCAAACCCAGGTATGCCTCTCTTATGAACAAGACGATGCTATTCAACTTTGCCCCACACCCAAGAGTAGGTTCAACTCTCAGCATCAAAGTAGATATTCAATAAATGTTTGTTTAACAAAGAAAGTAAATAAATGCATGCATAAAAGTGCCCTCCCGTTGATGCTCATCTGTCATGGGTAATGCATGAATGTGAGCACAACTCACTGCTCTAATTGCCTGGAAACCGACTTCTTTTCAGCCCATCAGTTTTCACCGGGACAGAGAAGTCTGTTAAGGCTCTGATAAATCTCACTGAATTTTAAGGAAACAACTGCTCTCCACTGAAAGGAGTGCTTAATTATTCACAGTGCATCGGGATACCGGTGACATGACTAGAAACCAGCTTCTGGCCCTTCGGAAAGGAAGGATGCATCCGTAATTAAAATGTGACCCATGCTGTCTCCTGCTGCCAGATTCCCTTGAGTAGTCACTAGGGATGAAATTCTAATTATGACATTTGAAGAAATAAAATCCTCTAGGGAAAGCAGCCTCCAAAGACATACTGGATGTCGACAGCTGCTGTGGAAATTGCTTATTTTAACCTTTGCCATAAAAATTGTAAAACCAACCCAGCTCCCTCTCTGTTGCAGACATTTTGGGAGATGGATTTGTAGGTGTGTTTTAAGGATTAGCCTAAAGCCAAGACAGCATCATTTTTACAACAGAAGTTCCATTAAAGTTTCTTGAATTTCTGTGAACTTCTGTTCAGGAAGTCCTTTTAAATTCTGATGAGCTGACATTTGAATGTTTCTGTAGCAGATGGCTATCAGCTAAAAGAAGTACACAATATTTTATTCTTACTAGCTGGAACCAAATTTGAAAGTTAGGATAGATTTTTTTGAAATTAAAAGTCTTAGAAGCTTGGGTCATACATTTGAGACACTTAGGGGGAAAAAAAACTGCAAACTAACTTGGTTGTAAATGTTTTTGTGACTTTGAAAACCAGATGCAAGCTACACACTCAATAGATAATTGGAAATATTGAAAGGTTATTATATATGATTAAACACTGTCTGTTAAAAGTTCAATGTGATGATGCCATGATCTGAAAGTTTGATCACATATCAGTTAACTGGGTAAAGATTTTAACCAAGGAAATCTTTTTCACATGGTTAGCCTATCTGTGTTGAGTTCTGTATCCTATGGGAGATTGGAGACTTGACCAAGGTTTAGGACCAACAGAGAGAATGTTTGTCCTCTACTTCAAACCCATCTTCATTTTGTTTCTTTAATTTGTAAAGCATACTCCTGCATTGCCCCAGTGCATTCAGCTGCAGATGATGCCACTTAATAGTTTCCATCCGAGCACTGTCTTATACAGGTGCATGCAATCCAGAGACGTGAAGAACATTTAGAAAGTGCTAGAGCTTGAATCTTAGATACATCCTAAACGCCTTCATGTTGAAGGTGCAGTCTCCATGCAGGAGATACTGAGGAGGGTGTAAACTTTTAGGAAGAAGGACCTGATGACAAATCTTTAGGGGGTCACATTCTAGAAACGGGTATGAAACACTGTGTAGTTTTCTCCCATCACTTACTCATGCCATAATATACTACCTCACTTCAGGCCCAAAAGCAGCGGGTCTAATTAACAAGGGCTGAAGTCTTCAAAATTATGCCAAAGTAAATATTTAAGTTTATTGGTTGATTGTCTTGAGTTATAAACAGATGCCAAAAAGTGAATAAACACAACCATTCTTAGAGATGCCTTCTTATATCTCCACATTTATCGATGATGACTAAAGATGATTTTTTCTCAAAAATTTAAATCTGATTGAGAGAATTATAATATAGGTTTTCATAAGTTCTTGTCAGTGCTAAAGTAACATATATTTTCTAACACAATGAAACCTCTTCCCACAAACTGTCACCTGTTAGTGCTCTTTTATCTTTTTAACAGAAAGTTGGATTTGGATGTCCCCAAGGACTTACCATACTCTCTTTCAAAATGCCCTTCTCACCAAAACAGAAAGTCAAGAAGTTTCATAAGCTCCTGCCTCACTCAACTGTGTCATCATCAACCACTAGTAAATAACTCCAGACAAGTAAAGTGCTAGCTATTTCAGAGTTTGATGAATAGCTTTATGGGCCCCTTCTCCTGGCTGTCATTGTTCTGACAGTGTGATTGAATAGGCGCTTGCACCATGCCAATGGGAGATGGCCACAAAGGGCCCTTTATATTTCTCAGTGCTGTGGTCACGTGCTTCCAGGACAGCACTGCACGATTCATCCAGCAGCCTGTTACTCCTAGGGGAAAGCAAAATCTCAGCTTTCAGCGCCCCTGAGTAAAAGCCATGGATCAGAGCCGCACTGAGTAAAAGCCATGGATCAAAACTCCTTTTTTTTTTTTTCAAATAGCATACTCAAATATCTTTGCAAAACTAGATATTATCCCAGCTCTGAAATTTAATCAAACAAAGTAGATGCTGAGCAATGCTGTAATTTGTTCCAGCTAGGCTCTGAAAAATGTAAGGAGAGTACAGCATCAAATGTCACATTCCTTTCAATTCAAAAGGTTCGTTAACAGTCTCCTCTTTTTCTCTCTATCTGTATCTGTCTGTTATAGATTGTTCAAATGGTGCTCATACTTGCCTAGAAACTGTCTTCCACCAAAGTTTCAGGGCTAATCCTCAAAGCTGTGCAACATAGACTGGTTTTAACCTCCCTTTCCACAGTCTTGTATGATTTAGCTATATCGCCTATGGAGAGTCAGAATCCACCAGGCTAGCCAAATTTGTTCTTTACCACATTAATCTAAGAAACGAACAACTAACAAACAACTTATATTTAATGTCTAACCTTTGAGATCATTTTTGCTTTCTAGTTTCAATCTCTCTTCTTTTCAGTTTGCTTCCATTTGTAAAGGAAAATTCTGCACAGGTTTATCCCATTAACCCCCAGGTGATATGACGTTGCACCCTTCTCTCTTTTTGATGGCTTTCTTTCAAAAATGCTGACCAGTTCTCAGGTAAGCTCTCAGTGGTCACGTTAAGTTAAATTCTTGGACATAACATCTTAAAATTCAGTCTCAGATTCTACTAGACTTGTGCATGAGAAATTTTTTTCTGTTTTATTCTCTCATATATTACATCCCAATTGCATTCTCCCCTTTCCTTCCCTCCCTTTAGTATCTTCCCCCTACTTCCCTCTTTCTCAAGATCCATGCCCCCTTTACCTCCCATCATGCCCCCTTTACCATCCATCTGAAACAAGTAGGCCCCCCAGGGACATCAACCAAATATGGCATCAACCTAACATGCTACAGTAAGACCTGGTACATATCTCACTTCAAAGCTGGATGAAGCAACCCAGTAGGAGAAGAAAGGTCCTAAATGCAAGAAAAGAGTCAGATATAGCCCCTGCTCCCACTATTAGGAATCCCACAAGAATATCAAGCTACACAACCATAAGATATATGTGGAGACCTAGGTCAGAACTATAGAAGTTCTCTTATCTCTGTGAGTCCACTTGAGTCCCAGTCAGTTGATTCTGTGGGCCATGTTTTTGTGATATCCTTAACACTCTGGCTCCTCCAATCCTTCTTCTCTCCTGGCTGTCATTGTTTTGTGAACAAATTGGCTCAGGAGACAACTTTTTTTTAAACAATTTTTTTATTAGATATTTTCTTCATTTACATTTCAAATGCTACCCGAAAGTCCCCTATACAACTTCTTTGTGCCAATAGCTCAGGCACAAAGATCAACAATGAATAAATGTGACCTCCTAAAATTGAAAAGTTTCTGAAGGCAAAGGACATCATCAATACAACAAAATGGCAGCTCATAGAAGGAGAAAATATCTTCTTCAATTCCACATTTAGCAGAGGACTAATCTCCAAAATATATAAAGAACTCAAGAAACTAGATATCAACAAACTACATAAAGTTCTAAAAATAGAACTCTCAACAGAAGAATCTCAAATGACAAAGAAATGTTAATATTTCTTAAATAAATGTTCAACATCCTTAGCTATCAGGGAAATGCAAAGTAAAACAAATTTGAGATTCTACCTTTAACATTAGATTGTCTTGATCCACCAGATCCCGAAAATGACACAGAGAATTATTTGTTATAGCTCAGACCTTAGCTTAGGCTATTTCCCAACTATCTCATATAACTTAATTTACTTCCTCTGTTGCACCCTCTCAACCAGCAAGGAAGATGCAACCACCAGTTCTTCTAACAGAAGTTTATTCAGCAAGCTTCAATCTTCGTCATCTCCCCCAAACCCTGGGGAAGAGCCCAATATATCATTCACGCCAACCAATCACACCAGACAATGTAGCTTTGCCAGGCGAGTGAGCTCAGCCAATGATCAGCAGAGATAACAGCAGCAGCCAAATAAGGACTTGTTTATTATAAGAACTCTCTTCCTGTAGTCGCCATGTTGGGGTGCGGCCCCAGGGCTGTGGCTTCCCACACTCCTCTGTATTAATCCATGTTTGCCATGTGGCCTACTACCTTTCATTATATCCTGGTAAGTGCACCTTTCTCCATGTCTGGCTGTTGAATCCTTTCTACCCCAATTCCATACCTTATTCTTTCCTACAGTTCCTATCTCTGCCTGGAAGTCCTGCCATTTCTGTTCTGTCCTGCTATAGGTCTTCAGCTCTTTACTATATCAATCAGAAGATGATGGAGGAAAATGCTCGAAAAATACTCAGGCAAGAAATAATCTAATAAAAAGAGCAATACTCTGGCCTATACTCAATTCTTTGGCAGTTCAAATATCAACATTTGAATAATACAAAGACAACCTTTGCAGAGTGCATAAAAAGATTACCCCAACATACCTTACACCTGTTTAAATGGCTAAGATCAAAACCACAAGTGACAGCTCATGCTGGTGAAGGTGTTAAGCAAGTGGAATACTCTTCCATTGCTGGTGGGAGTGAAATATTGTCCAGTTGCTTTTGAAATCAGTATTGCAGTTTCAAACTCCGGAAGACACAGCCATACTCCCTTGAGGATATACCCAAAAGACACGCCATTCTACCACAAGAACATCTGTTCAACTATGTTAATAGCAGCTTTATTTATAATAAGCAGAAACTGGAAACAACCTAGATGATGTCCCTCAAACAAGGAATGAATTATTTTAAGTGTGGTACAATGGAGTATTACTCAAGTGTTTTAAAAAAATGGCTTCATGAAATTTGTAGACAAATGGATTGAACTAGAAAATTCATCCTTAGTGAAGTAACCCAGACCCAAAAAGACAAACATGGTATATACTCATTTATAAGTGGATATTAGCTGTAAAGTAAAAGGTAATTATGCTACAAAGCAGACCCAAAGAGGCTAAGTAATGAGGCAGGCTTAAGGGAGGATTCAAGGATCTTCCTGGGAAGAAGAAGTAGAAAAAATTCATGGCTGGAAATGTTTTAACATACTGGTTCACATAAACAATTCCTTGTCTCTCTATTCCACTAGTTCTCTGTGTGCCCATTTTGGATGAACTCAAAACCTTTACAGCTGAATAACGAGAGTATTTTAAATGTATTCAGAACATATATGCAATTTTAATGAACTCTTCTCATCTGGGCTGGTTGTGCTTACTACAAGAGGATCTAAAAAGACCACCTAACAAAAACCTCAATATCAGACACTGAGAAGCCCTCTTTTGAGTTGGTCAGAGCTGTCCAAGAGACCCCCCAAACATAGAACCTATTGCTTTTGCCTTGGTTACTACCCATCCCAAGAAGTGGAAGGCAAACCTGTATTGATGAAGTGAAGACACCATGCAGTTCAGAAATAGCACCCAAAGATTCTGGAGCTGGAATTCCAGCTGTTAGCCTGGGGGTTTGGGGACAATAGCAAGATGGTCTGGGCCAAGAATTCTCTGCCCTTCTCTTCTGATGAGAATCCTGTGCTTGCAAAAGTCTGTGCAAAACACTTTGCATTGCCATTTCTATATCAGGATTCCAAAGTGACTGCTGAACCAAAGACCCACCTACAGGGCCCTAAACTCACCAAATAAGGTTATCACCCCCTGAGCTCCCTATTACATCACAACCTGCCCCCCACTCCACTTTAAGAAGCCCCTACCCAGCCCAGCCTTGCAACTTCACTAACCCCATCCTGAAAGGTAAGTGAACCTTCACAGAGCTACCCCAATAAACCTGTTTTGTTTTGTTTTGTTTTGTTTTGTTTTGTTTTTTACTATAAATATAGCTTAATTCAATTTATTAGGTTGGTGGAAAAGTCACCTGAAAACTCCCTCCCTGGAGACAAGTTTTCATTGTAACAGAAGGTTCCATGAACCCACAAAAAAAAAACAAAAACCTTCCTCAAAAGAGGAAGAGAACCAACTAATTTACAGGCTAGGAATTACACCAATAGCCAGCATGATACACTACTAACCTTACAGGTACAGTAGTGTCGCGTATATCTTGGAAGTAACCACAATTTTCTTTATTTCCTTTTTTTGTGTTTGTTTGTTTTTGGTTTTGTTTTGTTTTGTTTTGTTTTTTCCAGACAGGGTTTCTCTGTGTATCCCTGGCTGTCCTGGAACTCATTTCGTAGACCAAACTGGCCTCGAACTCAGAAATCCGCCTGCCTCTTCCTCCCGAGTGCTGGAATTGAAGGCATGTGTCACCACGCCTGTCTCATAACTTTCTAAATGGACATAAGCCCCACTCAACAAGAGGGATACCATGTCTGGTATTGGAAACCTAGCTAACTATTCAGTGCTGCAGAAATCATGGTTATTTGAGGATAATCTACAACCACCATATTTACTAAACTAGTATAATCCTTACTAGCAATCTATAAACATTTGTCCTTATGTCCACAGATAAATGTAGTCTTCAGCCCTTATCAAGGACTCTTCTCTTTGCAACAGAGAAAGAGAGGAGAGAAGAGGGAGAAAGAGAGAGAGAGAGAGAGAGAGAGAGAGAGAGAGAGAGAGAGAGAGAGAGAGAGAGAAACAACTACCAAAACCACTACTAATCAAAATGCAGATTTTGGAATCAGTCCAAATGGATGCATTCACAAAACACTCAGAAACCCAAGACTCAGGGAACACTGCAGAAGAGGGTACACAAAGATTGGAGAACTAAGGACTTGGATGTGAGAATGAATCTTTTAGTAACACCAGAATTTACACCTGTCAATCTCACCAAAATGACTGGCCACATGAGCTGAATAAAGAGGAACCAATAAACATGAAAAAGTCCATGGGGCCTCTACACAAAAATCTACAAGCAACTGACTAAATCTAGGAGAGAGATAAGTGACCCTCCCCAAGAACACAGCCATTGGTTGTCCACTGACAAATATACATATAATGTTATATGAATTCAAAAGATTATATTTAAGAATACATTTGTGTATACAAATACATATGTGCATACATTAGCAATTAGTGGGAAAAAAAAGAAGCCATGAATCTGAAGCAGAGTGGGAAGGGGTATATGGGAGGGTTTGAAGGGAGGAAAGGAAGGGGGTGAAAGTAAAGTATCATCTTAAAAGTGAACATAAAAATACAAATAAAAGATGTGTGCAGATGGTGCACATGTCAGAAATATATATTTTCAAGGTACATGTCCCCCCACAACACAATTCAACACTATATTCCTCTAATTGAGCCTCTACGCACAGTGCTAGATTCCCATCTCATAGAGCACATAGCCATACAGCTTCATGTTTCCTAGTCCACAACATTGTATATAAGTGGAAACTCACAGAACCGAATAAAATCATCACCGTCTTTAAAGCTCTTTAGGGATTTAACAAGAACTTGTAGTTCTATGAAACTCCGTGTTTTGGTTAGCTTCTCTTGTTGTGATAAATGCCACGATCCAAAGCAACTTGAAGAGATTCTTGTTTTATCTCAAGAATCACAGAACATAAGCCATTGGAGGGAATCGGGCCAGAAACCTGGGGGCAGAAACTAAAGCAGAGGCTAGGAAGGGATTCTGCTTAGTCTTGCTTTCTCTGGCTAAAGATTAGGCCTGACCACCCAGAGATAGCTATCCCCGTCCCCCAGTCCCCCAGTGGGCTTGCCCTCCTGTATCAATTAACAATTAAGAAAATGCCTCCAGACATTCTCAGATCCCAAGCTGAAGGAAGTAATTCCACTGTTGAAATTCCCTCTACCTAGATATGAAGACTGTCTCCTGACAACTGGCCAGCCCATCCCAGTTTACTGAAATGCAATGCATCTTCTTTTTTCTCTTCCACTGAAGCTTGTGTGACTCTTTGCTCTGTCAACAATATTAAAAGCATGAATTTTGACATCTAATACCAGTGTTATCAAAACTCCTAGTTTTTAAGACAGCCAGTTATAAAGATTAAGAATATCTGCACTGGTGCCAACAATAGTACAGTTGGTTATGTGCTTCGTTTCGATGTATGTTCTTATGTATACTCATTTTCCTTTGGAACGCTGTGTCTAGTGTACAAAAATGGGTAAGCAAGTAAGTAAATAAGCAAATGTACACTAGCACTGAACATGAATTCTAAGATGGTTAATTTAAAAAAAATTCTTGAGAAAAATTTTATTGGAGTCAGGTATAAAAAGGTATAAATCTAAGCCGATGTGCTGAGGAGACTCGAGACTGGAAAAGGCCGTGTTGTTTAAATTAAGCCAGGATGGAGGACAGATACACAGCAGCAGGAAGCGACAGGGCAAGGAGAAGATCTCTAGAGAAAGAGTATGGAAGTCCAAAGTGTTAAGGAAACTCATCGTCAAGGAGACAGGAAGAAGAAAAGGAGTGACTTGGGAAAGAAGATGGAGCTGCGTAGTTGTGGCCCTGTAAGACTGCATAAGGGGATGGGAATTCTGGGAAAGAACTGTTCATGAGCTCGTTAAAGGGTTAGCAGTCCCATTGACCTCTTGTCATGATTTAAGATGATCCTCTCTTCCTACGGATCCCTCAGCCAGCTCACTGATCTCACTCAACTGGAGGCCAGAGATTTTATCCTATTGACCAGATGTTTTCCCATAATGACCTTCAATGTTACTCTGCCACTCTCCCTTAGGAAGAGGAAACCCTAAAATCATTTAGGAGATGTGCCATAATAGCAAAATAGAAATCACCCATTTTTTAAAATCATACTGACCAACTTTCCATCAGCATAAATCACATAATACTAGAATCCTATTTCAAGTTAACCTTCCACAAGGATTTTGTGATGTGACACTGAGATAGGCAAAGCTGTGTTGCGTTTGTTTGTTGGTTTGTTTGTTTTCCCTAGAAATAAGTGATCAGGACTTGGAGTTTTAGCAACTTGGAGTTGCTGCGAACCATGTGGAGGATGCACGAGAGAACGAGGTTAAGTTAAGCTATAGAAAGGGGAAGAGAGAGGCATCCTAGAGAGAGACTTGGCTTCACTACTTCTGCAGAGTTGGCATTCGATATCCTGCTTCATTTCTGCTTCCTCCTCTGTTACTTAACTCTACGCTAAGGCAGTGTAGGTGTCTTCCCTGTTTTGCTTAAGAAAACTGAAATAGAGTAGTTGTCACTTTCATTTGAGAAAGGAAGAAGGGTTGGGTTCTCCTCATGCCAAAGTCAGAAGGTACAACTTGTACTCTGACAGTAGTAGCTCTGAACCTGCCCCAACTTCCTCAGACAGAGAGAGCACACTAATGTGAGAAGTCGGAGCTGTCAAATGTCCTGGCTTTTCTATAGGTTGTTGGAGCTCTGGTGCTATGACTTCTAAGCACCAGGCTCCTACATTCTAACTACTTTTTTCCTTCAATGTTCTCATTCTGACCTTTTTATTCTCCTCCTTAAGTGCCAATAATGATCCACGAAAGTTGTGTTCTATGCTCACCTGTATACTATTTTTTCCCATCCAAACCTAGCCACAGCACATACCTGTGCCTTCATTCTTTCTCACTTAGGATCAGTTTGTCTTACAAGGTTTTTGGCCTCCATAAAAGTTTTCTGAAATTTCTACATAATTCCTAACAGAGTTTGGCTACCCAGAAGCACAGAATATGATGGAGCCAGGTAGGCTTTTCTGGAGCAGTTCGGGAAGATAAGCTGTAAAGAATGAACTTGGTTTTTTACACACATACACACACACACACACACACACACACACACACACACACACAAAATAAAATTAAATTAAATAGTGTGATTTTTAAAACCTAACAAATATTAGGAATATGTAAAGTTCAATAGCATGTCTCATAATCATGTAGAATAAAACCAAAAGAATTTCTTAAACCTAGAAACTTAGACAAAGTTTAATAAAACTTTCTGCTTTGTTTCATTTACTTTACTTGAAGTTTGGCCTATTTTTGGAATAAATGGGTTATGTTTTGCAGGAGAAAGTATAATAACATAAAAACTCGCAATTGGCTGATTTTTTCCTGCTAAACTTTGAAGTTTTATCTCCATTATAGATTTCCTGTAACATTCTCCACTTACGCCATTTCCACTACATCTTTATTTCATTTGCTGGAACAGAAAGTGGAATATAGATCTGTCTATAGCTCCAGAGTAGATGGATGGACAAGCGAAAATAATCTGTCACTGTGTCTTTTTGTGAATGAATCGTTGATATAAAACAGGCCAACCCTGAAAAGAAATGTGCAAATTGAGTCAAATTACAAAATGTATTGTGAGAGGTCCATCCAATACCTTTTCAGGAAAATAATCGAAAACTAAGAAATAGAAATAACAGGAACTTCACCTTCATGTTGAAGGCTGACAACTACAGGCGTGTCTCTAAAGATTTCTTCTTCATATTTAACATCTTGGTTTCTGAATGCTCTCCCCAAAGGGAAATCTTAAAAACATGCTACTAAAAGAAAATACAGACTGAGGTGTGTATTCTGTTGTTAAACAAAAAGAGGTTGATGGGGGATAGCTAGCTCGGCAGTTAAAAGCACTGACTACTCTTCCACAGAACCCAGGTTCCCAGCATCTACATCACCATTAACAGCTGTGTGTAATTACAGTGCCCGCAGGTCCAACACACTCTTCTGACTTTCATAGGCACCAGTAGTGAGTCATAATAACTTGTGCAAAAGGTAAATACACATAAAATAAAATGATAAATCTAAGTAAAATAAAATAAGATAAATGGTATACATGAAATCTGGGAATGGCACAACCATGAAGACCTGAGGTAGGATCTGCAACACCTACATAAAAGTCAGGCAGTGTAGCACACATCTATAAGCCTATGGCTGGTAGTGAGATTAAAGACAGATCAATTCCTGCAGCTCGGTGGGCAACCAGTATAACCTGTCAGTGAGTGCTGGATTCAATGAAAGATGCTGTCTCAAAAATAAGACAGAAAGCAATAGAAGAGGTCCTGGATCATCAACCTTTAGCCCTACTACCACACACACACATATGCTCACATACATGCACTCACCCACACCCACACCCACACCCACACACACACACACACACACACACACACACATACACACACAGTGTACATACTCAAAATGTATGCACACAGAGTATATGAAATCTATATGAATTTTGTATTTATGCTTGAGTCTCAACTGTAAATAATTTATGTCTATACAAGTATTTGAACATATAAAAAGTTAAAAATCCCAAATTTCTCTATTCCAAAGTATTCCAGCTATTATGTATTCAACAGATTCCCTCTTAATAGGCAATGCTTTTATACCTTAGCATCCAAAAGGCACTATCAAGTCATTCTAGCCACTTTACCAATTGGGCATACGGAATATTATATATCTTTCCTTCAAATACCAACACATGAGTGTTTTATATAAATGATTTTTCATGGGGATGGCGAGATGGCTCAGTGGTTAAGAGCAAATCCTACTCTTTCAAAGGATCTGAGTTCAGTTCCCAGTACCCAGGTCAGGAGGCTCACAAGTACCTGTCAGTCCAGCTCAAAGGGATGTGAAGCCTATGGCTTCTTAGCTTACATGAACTCACATGCCCTTAACCATACATAGACACAAGCATATAATTTTAAAATAGCAAAAATAAAATAAATAAGCAATTTGCAGAATATTTGGACAATTCCCACTGCCTCCATGATCACTCTGTCATCCCTTTTCTATGTTTTAGGTCCATCCTCTTTGTTGTTGGATGTGCACTATTGATTTGTTTGTCCTCCCTAGTTTGAGCACACTACTCAAAATTTTTTTTTACACTCATGCACAGGTGTAATTTATCTATTTGTCTTCTTCCTGACTCCAGCTTTCTGTCACAACTTCACAGCATGGTACTTTACTAAACAAATACAGTCTCTCTCCCCAGTTCATTCTGAAAACAACATCAACTACAAACTAACTTTATGCCTCAACAACACATGTGACTATTTAATCACAAGGGCTAAGCACAGACTCAGGAATGACTTGGTAGTGAAATAAAATAACCCGGCTCACAAGGATTTGAAAACCCAGCAGGATCTGTGTCTGCTTGCCACAGTAATTGGCACACAATAGGATCTTGATGAAAAGCAATAAAGGAAATAACGAAAGAAATGGAGTCCTGGTTGCAGGCGATGATTAGTGTGGATTTCCTTTGGTATGAAGTGAGATGCGATTTGAGGTAGAATAGAATGATTAATGAACTGTTTTCGATCCTGCCTAACTTTTAATCTGATAATTATTTTTTTTGCCAATTCTAAAAAAGAAAATTGAATGTCATGATTATACAATAGCTTAGGGATTGGCAATACTATCCATAGCAAGTTATATATCAGTAAAGTGGGACTACAAAGAAAGGTATTCATGAGGAATGTATAAGTCATCATATTAAACAATTAGTGAAGTCATTTTAAAAGTTACTTTCTCTAAGGGATTAAGAAGCATTGATTAAATAGCCTTCTAAAAGGAGGGTGAAAGAGGACCACATAAAGTGTAAGCTGATACTTAGATTATTTAGTAACAGTATAAATCATTTTGAAATGGCTTTATGTTTTTGAAAAGATGCTGCAGTGAAAATGAGTGAAGTTCTAAATGAGCTAAATTGATTTAAGAAACATTTCATGATCTCGTGTAGCTATATATGTGAGAGCAGTGGTAGATTTCAATTCTCAGTGTTTCATTAACAGTTTTCATTATTGCTGCCATCATACTAAATGCCTCTTTCGTGTCTCACATCCTTCGCAGCAGAGTGGGGCTTATACTTAAAGACTGGAGGTGTGCCTTTGTCCTTGATGTACAAGTCACCCGAGGGATATATAGCATCAGACTTTCTTAACTTTCCCTTGCCTGCAATATGATTTTTAAGACATAGGAGTTTATTTGCCAAAAGCTAATCAACTATAAGCCTCAGTTCCACTCAGTTGAAGGGTACCAATGCCAAGCCATTAGTGAGAACCTAATACTACATTCACAAGGTGATAAGGGTTTTGTAAAGTTTACAGAAGTAAGGCATTCTAGATACAGAAAAACAATTTGTTTCAAGTGTCATTTCTCCTACAAAACTTCTGCCACCAAAATAGCCAGAACAATTTTGGATTCTAGATACAAAGAAGTTTAATTAAAAGTATAAATATATATTTATTGAGGTATATATATATATATATATATATATATATGTGTGTGTGTATGAATGTGTTTGTAACACAGCTACAGCCATAGCCACAACTGTTTATAATTAAGCTTTTAGTGATACATAAAAGTATAGTAAAGTATTAAAATATTTCTAATTTCTAACATGCTAATTCAGCCAATTTGTAATGTAAAGATTCAGGACCAGAGAATACTACAGTATAAATATGCCTTTTCACACCCATTAAAAGGGCTACATATGAGTAGAGGAAAATGAAATATTAGAACCAGAATTGAGTTTATGGAAAAAAAAAACTTTTTCCAACCAATATTTGTGCAAAATTATGGACTAAGGACCAAGTTAACATCAAAGTTGAATTCAAACACACAATTCTTCACTTATTGTGAATAATTTGGCAAATTTGTCTGACACAATTATGAACAGACTTTTGGCTTTTTATTCATTGGCGGAATCCGTTGAACTTCAGTGTGTGATTGTTTGTAAACACTTCTCTATAGTAGTAAAAGAAGAGTAAGGACTTTGAATCATTATCTGAAACTCAAGAGACATTTCCAAACTTTGAAAATAATGCTAAGAACATTATATTACTTATGATGTGTTTAAAGCTGAAACTTTTCAAAACTTACCAATAATAGAGAAAAATGTTGAAACATTGTAATAGACATTATCTGTTTAGTCTTATTGGAAATTAATAATTTCTTAAAATCATTGAAATTTCAACTGATTTCAAAAAGTTAAGAAATTATTATAAAAATATCTGTTTTTTCCATTTTGTGAAGAATATGATTTGTCAGCCTTTGAAAATCATCACACTGATTTTTTTTGTCTCACTCAAGATAAAGGCTAATTGCCCAATCCCATACTATACCATTTTACTTAAAGAGAGGCTCCCAATTTTTGGAACCTTGTATGTGCAAGACCAACAAAACCTTGATCTGCTCAAAAGAAGGAGGAAAAGACAAGAAATAATCTCTTTTTGGTGAAGTCCTGTCCCCTTCACATACTCAGCCCATGTCGCAGAATATGAAAACTTTCTGGTTTTGAATCTTTAAACAGCTGCTACCCTTTCTGTCCTTACCCTTTAAAGACTTTCCCTCGGAAACTTAAAATTCAGTGAAACTTAGATACCCAACCTCACCTGGTACTCCAATGGTGTATCTGATCAAAGGAACCCTCAGGCATGTAGCTAGACAAGCCAAAGTTTTGTGTGTGTGTGTGTGTGTGTGTGTGTGTGTGTGTGTGTGTGTGTGTGTGTGTGTGTGTGTGTGTGTGTGTGTGTGTGTGTGCGTGTGTGTATTTATATACAAACATATTGTTTAAATGTCATTTTTTTTAGCTAATTATTTTGAGTGGTTGTTTTCTTTGCATGTATGTCTGTGTACCATGTGATTGCCTGGGGTCAACAAGGGCCAGGAGAATGTGCTGGATAACTAGGACTAGAATACAAGCAGTTGTGAGCAGTCCTGTGGCTGATGAAAACCAAACCCAAGTCCTCTGGAACAGCAGACATTGTTCTTAATCATTAAGCCATCTTTCCAGTCCCTATATCAGTATGTTTAAAATGCTTCTATAGCACATACAAGGAGACGCCCTTGGAATATCTCTAAGACATTTATTAAGGAATAGATATGTACATACCCACAGTATGCTGACCAGCTTCCCTGCACGTTTTAAAAGAAGAAGGTAAATTTGGGGGTTGATTTGGTCCATTTCATCCCAAATTTCAACTCTGTAAACTCCTAACATTCTTGTTTCCTGAGACACTGGCTCTGTTTTTCTCTCTTTAAAGGTATAGATTATAGAAAATGAGGAGGAGAAATGAAAACATGAATTGTAAGGAAGTTTCATAAACAATCTCACTCAGCTCCTTACCTAGTTTAAGCTTCAGCAGAAAAGCCAGGCTCCCTTACAGGCATGAATGTAAACTCAGCATTGAGAGGCTGAGTGTTCTGTTACCATAAATATGCTGGTATAGAATTATTATTTCCTCAAACTAAGTTGGTTTCTTTATTATTACCTCAGTATCATCCACATTTCTTTGTGTGCATTCATACTTATATGTCTGTAGCTCTACTTGTACTTACTTAAATATGTGTGCACGGGTTAAAAAAGTCAACCATGATTACTGTTAGGAAGATATCCACTTTTTAAAAACAAAACAAAACAACAACAACAAAAACGAAAACTGTAGGGAACTAAAAAGAGGGGTTCTGGGGAAGACAGAGAAGGGAAAGACCCACACCCCGCCAGTGTTCCACCTATTTTTTGGTCAGTCAGGTGTGTGAGAGCTGCCATCACTTTCCAATCATCCCCAGGTGGTCATCTAAGACTCTGACCCACTCTTCAGGGGGTGGCAAAGGGGCAGCCCTTCCTGGGAGCCCTGGTGCTACTTTGCTAAAGCCACCGAGGTTATGGGAGAGAGGGATGGGGGAAGAGGTTCCCCCGCACTGACAAGAGTGAGCATAGTGAGTCTTGACTGGAGCAGAGACTATGGTTTTAGAGCTTTATTATAGAAAGACAGGGAGAAAGAGAGAAGGTAGAAGAGAGAGGGGGGAAATATGGGGGGGAGGGAAGGCTAAAGAGAAAGAGAGTAAGTGGGAGAGAGGAGAGGAGAGGAGAGGAGAGGAGAG
>NC_034595.1:6382982-6407694 GCF_900095145.1 Mus pahari
GGGGGGGGGGGAGCGGTAACTTAGGCAGGAGCCAGAGTTCCAGGAGACATGAGAGAACTCCTTCCATCCTATGTAGATGAACTATCACCACAGGGTACCAGGGTTCAGCATCTCAGCTCAACTGGAAACCAGGCTGTCTGTGCACAGCCCGATTCCCCCCCCCCCAAAAAAAAAAAACAGGCTCTCTTACCAACCTATAATTTGCTAAGCAGGCTAGATTGGCTGCACAGGAAGCCCAGAGATACCCCTGTCTCAGCTTCTCAGAACTGAGATCACAAACAGCAAACTATCATGATCAGCTTTCTTTCTTTTTTTTTTTAATTTTTTATTAGATATTTTCTTTATTTACATTTCAAATGCTATTCCAAAAATTCCCAGTACCCTCCGCGCACCCTGCTCCCCGACCAACCCACTCCCACTTCTTGGCCCTGGCATTCCCCTGTACTGGGGCTTATCAAGTTTGCAAGACCAAGGGGCCTCTCTTCCCAGTGATGGCTGACTAGGACTTCTGCTACCTATTCAGCTAGAGACACGAGCTCTGGGGGTACTGGTTAGTTCATATTGTTGTTCTGCCTATAGCGTTACAGACCCCTTCAGCTCCTTGGGTACGTTCTCTAGTTCCTCCATTGGAGGCCCTGTGCTCCATCCTACCAGAAGATCCAGCAATACCTCTCCTGGGCATATATCCAGATGTTCCAACTGGTAATAAGGACACATGCTCCACTATGTTCATAGCAGCCCTATTTACAATAGCCAGAAGCTGGAAAGAACCCAGATGTCCTTCAACAGAAGAATGGATACAGAAACTGTTGTACATTTACAAAATAGAGTACTACTCAGCTATTAAAAACAATAAATGTATGAAATTCTTGGGCAAATGGATGGATCTGGAGGATATCATCCTGAGTGAGGTAACCCAATCACAAAAGAAGTTATTTGATATGCACTCATTGATAAGTGGATATTAGCCCAGAAACTTAGAATACCCAAGATACAATTTGCAAAACACAAGAAAATCAAGAAGAAGGAAGACCAACGTGTGTATACTTCATTCCTCCTTAGAATAGGGAACAAAATACCTATGGAAGGAGTTGCAGAGACAAAGTTTGGAGCTGAGGTGAAAGGATGGACCATCCAGAGACTGATCCACCGGGGGATCCATCCCATAATCAGCCACCAAACCCAGACACTATTGCATATACCAGCAAGATTTCATTGAAAGGACCCTGATATAGCTGACTTGTGGGAGGTTATGCCAGTGCCTGGCAAATACAGAAGTGGATGCTCACAGACATCTATTGCTTTCTTTATGAGTTCTGGGTATTAAACCCTGGTCCTCTCTCCTGCACACCAACCACTTTAGTGACTGAGCTGTTTCCCAGCCCTTCTTTGTCTTTCCATTGTCTTTAAACTCTACTTTACTTTATTGCCTGGTTGCAGAATACCAGGAGAGGGTGTTGGATCTCTAGAACTGCAATACAACTGGTTGTGAGTTATCTATTCTGCTTCTCTTTTGGATTCAGTTTACATGGAATATTTCATGTAAATTGAATTTTAATCTTAGGAGGTAAAGTAGTTTTGGAAAACACATACAATTGGACAAATTACAACCTACTTAGTATCTATATATTATTAAAATAATTTATCCACTCATATTCCAAGGGATTATTAACAATTAAGATCTTATACTTGTAAACCTTACTTCTTACTTTTATTGTATTTCTTTCCTTACTATGGCTTTTCTTTGTGTTTAAATGATTGGCTCTCATAATATCTTGTGATACTTTTTTTGAGATTCTGTTTTGTCTGTTATAGATTTCACTTTATACTTACTGTGAACTTGAAATAAAATTTTTTATTGTAACAATTTGTTTTGAAATAATAGCAACTTGATATGATTGCAAAATAAGAAGTCCCTAACAAAAACCACAAGAAAAATAAAATACATGTCAAAACAGCATGGTGATTTTTAGTTCTGTGCATAGTCACTGTAGATAAACCAGCCCCATTGTCCATGTGATACACCACTTCTGAAATGGGTCAAAGTCTGAGCCCAAATCCTGCCAATCCTAGCAGAACACCAAGACCTACATTGGACTGCTCTGGACCCCCTACTGCTGATGTGGGTTATGACTGGTTACTAACTGTGCAATCAACCACATAGATGATGCTAACTGAAATGGAAATCACATAGATTGGAGCCATCTAGCTTTCTGTGGCACTGGAGGTATTCTACAGACTGCACCCACAGGAAAACCTGGAGATGGGATCTCATGAACCTAACAAGTATTAAGTATTGTGTTTGTTATCCTGCCCAATCCTCAAAGACAGACCCTGTCTGAGACTATTAAACACAGCAATAGACCTGACACTGAAGTCCAATACAGAAATGTAAAGTCCTACTTCCCAAAGGGGAACTTTTTTCTCCCTGTTCTAAAGCCCAAGTCTAGTAGAGTGGTGGTTGCAACCATTCTCCTGGCCTAAGGCAGTCACAGAGATACATAGGAATCAGGACTTTAGGCCTTTCCTCAGTTCTGAGTTGAATTGTGTTTGGTCTGGTCTCCAGTTTAAAGTCTTGGTATGGATTTCATTCTTTCTTTACACTGAGAAGGTATCTTTTTCTCATATTTGGCTACTTGGAGTTCAAAGATGGGAAAAATCAACTCTTCCTTCTTACATTTTTGTTTGGATATAGTAAAATATGTTTTTATAGACTGTTATCTGGCTTCCCTGGTTTCAGTGAAGGTAGTGTGGTGTCAGATGGGATGATGAACCTGTGGTGTCTGCAAGGAAAGAGCTATCAGAAGACTTCATTCCAAGGACATCATGTTCTATCTACCCAAGAGGAATAAAAATTTTAAGTGAAATTACTTTGTCAAATTTTTAAGACACTCCATTTAAAATATTGTCTTAGAATTTGATGTTTCATCTTATAATTCACCAACTCTATGGTGGTACAGAACTGACATGCATCCAGTAGAAACTTTAATTTAAATTTGAATTTTGATTGTTTCCAAGGATAGGAAATGTGGCAGATTGTTCTCTTATGATCCTCAATATTGGCTTCAAGTTTGATTTCCAATCACAAGAATAAGCAACCAATAATCAATAGTGCTGTTAAGCTATAGTTTCCAGTAACTTAATGATATTAAATGCACTTCTACTTATGGTATTTTCATCTCATTATGGTTTCTGGAGAGGTAACCCCATTATCCATCAAAAACTATCAATGGGAATGTTTGTATATGTTTTCTAAAGAAGCCAGAAATACACACTAGATAAAAGAAAACATCTTTAACAAATGGTGGTGGTCAAACTGGATGTCAGTATGTAGAAAAATGCAAATAAATCCATATCTATCACCCACACAAAACTCAAGTCCAAATGGATCAAAGACCTCAACATAAAGCCAGAAACATTAAATCTGATGTGTTATAACCTTGAATGTCATAGCACAGGAAACAGCTTCCCTGAACAGAACACCAATAGTGTAGGGGCTAAAATCAACAATAAATGAGACCTGATGAAACTGAAAAGCTTCTTTAAGGCAGAGGGCATAGTCAATCAGACAAATTGGCAGACTATAGAAGAAGATTTTTACTAGCTCCACATGTAATAGAGGACTAATACCAAAATGTATAGAGAACTCAGGAAACTAGATATTAAAAAAAAAACCTAATTCAATAAAAACTTGAAGAACAAATCTATACAGAGAATTCTCAAGAAAGGAATCGTAATTGACTGAGAAACACTTTAAAAAATGATCAACATCCTTAGCCATCCAGGAAGTACAAATCAAAACTACTTTGAGATTCCATTTTACACCTGTCAGAATGGCTAAGATCAAAAACACAAGTGACAGCTCACGCTGGTGAGGGTGTGGAGGAAAGTAAACACTTCTCCATTGCTGGTGGGAGCGCAATTTTGTCAAGCCACTATGGAAATAAAATATGGCTGTTCCTCAGGAAATTGAGAATGGATCTGCTTAAAGACCCAGCTATACCATTCTTGGGTATTTACCCAAAGGACTCTGCACCCTATCATTAGGATACTTGTAAAACTTTGTTCATCTTGGCACTAATCACGGGAACCCAAACTGAAAACAACCTCGAAGAATGGATGTAGAAACTGTGGTACATTTACACACTGGAGTATTATTCAGATATTTTTTAAATGGCATCATTAAATCTGCAATCAAAGGGATGCTACTCATAGAAATTATACTGAGTGAAATAACCCAGACTCAAGTAAATGATAATCAAGCTACAATACACAGACCCAGAGAGATTAGGTTAAGAAGAGGGCTCTAAAGAGTAAGCATGGATATCTCCCTAGAAGGGGAAATAGAATAGATTTTTGTAGATGAACTAGTCAAGTCTGGTCAGGAACATGAAAGATCAGGTGGGGGGAAAGGGTGGAGCAAGAAAATGTGGGAGAGCCAGCTGGAATTGGGGGACATTTGTTGGGGGCGGTGGAAAGCTAGAAAAGTGGAAAGTACCTGGAATCTGTGAGGATGACCCTAGTGAGGGCTTTTAGTATTGGCAGATGCAGAATCTGAACATTTTTAGCCAGGCAAGGCTTCCAGTGGTGGGGCAGCATAGCATTTGCTCAAGCTGTTGCTGAGGGGGTCCCATGAAGATCCCCAAACAACCCAGAATGATACTATGCAGAGGGTCACTTTCCCAGAAAACTGACAGAACAGTCTCATTGCTGAGGACAACATACACACAGCTCATTGATAGTAGAGAGCTGATAACTGCATGGAACCTTCCCCCTGCATTCTAAACTCTGGACACCAACACAGTCACAGAACCTTATGGCTATAATTTGTACTGCCTGAAAGATGTGGTGGGGCAATGGAAGCATGGAATTCATGTGACTGTCCAATGATTGTGTGGTTTAACATGAATCCAATAGCAAGATAGGGAACACATACCCTATACTGCCTGGATGGGCAGAAACAAGAGATTTGATAGCCCAGAAACCAAGGGTAGAGTCAAACACAACTGGTCTTAGAAAATTAATAAAATTAATCGTAAAGATATTCTGTTGTACTCATTCATTGGTTCCTTTGTCCAATTGTCATCAGAAAGGATTCTGTTAGCAGCAAATTGGGAGCAAGTGCAGAGACCCACAACCAGACACTATATATAGAGAGAGTCTAGACCACAGGTCTCCATTGAGTCCTTCCCCTCAGAGATCAGGTAATCTCTCAGAAAAGAGGAAAGAAGGATTGCAGGAGTCAGAATAGTGGACACCAGGAGAAGATGGCCCACTGAATGAACCAAGCAGGACTCACATGAGCTCACAGAGACTGAAACTCAAGTAGAGGCCTACATGGGTCCACACCAGGTCCTCTGCATATAGGTTGTAGTTGTTATCTCAGTGGTTTTATGGGACTTCTAAAGGTGGAAGACAGGGTGTTTTTGACTCTACTGCTTGTTCTTGGGACCCTTTTTCTCCTATTGGGTTGCCTTATCTATTCTCAATATGAAGCCTTTGCCTTGTCATGTTGTATCTTATTTTGTTGTTCCTGTGTTGTCACTTGGAGACCTGCACCTTTTTGAAGGGAAACAGGGGGAAGTATGTCTGAATTGGGGAAGAGGAAAATGTCATTGGAATTGTATGGGAGATGAATCTATTTTAAATTAAAAGAAATGAACTCAACCACGAATGGATCTCTAATACTATCAGATATTCGCATATTCTCTACTTTTATGGCAGATATCTTCCTTATCTGTGTTCTTTTGATGAAGTAACACTTATCTCATCTAAATGGGAAAGACTTTTTCTGACTCTATCTACGATGAATATCTGCATTGAATTTTCCTTAAGGGTCAAGGTGAAAAGAAATAAAAATTAAAGTATAATTAACCTTAACTAAACATTTCTTTACCTTTTTCAACAAAGGAAACAAACAGATTTGCAACTAGAGAAAAAGCAATCATTTATTATATCTTAACTACATTTAATTTTTGAACAGCTGGGAAATACCCACACTTCACACAGATAGGGAGAAAGTTCTTGAATTTTTTGAAAGGTGTAATTCCTCTTTGAAGTATATATACATATGAAGCAATTAAACTTGATTTCAACATTATACTTGTGATTCTTTCATAACAGGATTTAATTACTATTTATACTCTACTATTTATCTCAGAATAAATAACATTGTCCATAATTGCTATTGTGTCTCTAACATTGTCATCTGTCCAGCAAATGAGCATTGTTTCCTCAGTGACAGAATACTTGAGTACTATAAGATGCATTTGTTTCCCAGATAACCATTTGCACTTTGGAGTTAGGAAAACAAAACTTAAACAGCCCCACATAGTGCTCTCCTGGTTTACTGTATGTATGCTTTACATTTCTGGAAGAATGCTCTTCCATCTACAGCATGACCATGACTATGGGGCCAACAATTTTGTTTTCAGGAATATATCCTAGCTAAATCTTGTCATTTTTGAACCAGTTTTGTCACATCTGTTTTATGTCAAAATGATATACTTGAACACTGAGCTATAGCAAGGAAAATGTATTTTTTTTTATTGTTAGGCTGTTCTTCACAAGTGATGGGATCTGCCTCAGGCAGGCTGAGTGTGGATAATGGATTCATTTCTATTATCAACACAAGTATACACCCAGTGAATGAGAGTCAGCACCAAATCTCTTGACCTCTTCATCCTATTTGATTAAAGCAACTTCTCAATAAATGTGTTACATGAATAACCTTTTCATCAGAATGGGATCCTCCCAGATTCTCCAGTTTGGACATTTATCTTAGAAGCATCAGTATAGGGTGCCCTTGAATGAATGTCAACTTGGGATCATCAGGTTTATTGTCTGACTTAGGTGGAAAATTGAGAGTTACAGTAAAACATGCTAGAATTTTAACTAAGCAATGTCAGAGGAAAAAAAAACAGTAAATTAAGAACCTGACAACAGGAAGTTGGCTAGCCCAGATTAAAAAAAACAAACAGTACAAATGGACTATCTGGAAAATAAATGCTTCTTACAGTACTCATGCTTTCTGTCTCCCAGAATCATATCATTATTCCTAATGATATCCTATACCTATAGGATTCCAAATGTTATACCTATAGATCAGTGCCCAGCACAGTCATCATAAGACAGGCATCATCCAGCAGATAATGGGAGAAGGTGCAGAGACTCAAAGCCAAAAAGTAAGAGGAGCTCAGGGTACCACATAGAAGAAGGGTAGAAAAGATTGTATGAGTCAGGGGGCTTGAGATCAGGAGCAAACAGCCCATGGAACCAACTAAGTAGGGGTCATAGGACCTCACAGAGACAATATCAAAGCCTACATGGGTCTATGATAGGTCCTGTACATATACCTTATGGTTGAGTAGCCTGGAGGTTTGGTGGGACTCCTAACAATGGAAGTGGAGGGTGTCTCTGACTCTTGCTTGTTCTTGGAGCCATTTTCTTCTTCCTAGGTTGCTTTGCTCAACACTGATATGAGCATTTGTGCCTGATGATATTGTATCTTGTTATGCTATATTTCGTTGATATTCCTGGGAAGCCTGATCAGGGTGTATTATATGAGAGAAGAATGTTTTTTAAAAAGAACTTGACAACACAAACCCAATGAGGAAAATATTATTTGCCAAAGCCTTTCCAACGACTAGCAGTCTAAGACAGACACATCCACAGTTAAGGTTACCCCAGATGAATGAATGGCATGAAGCCATGAATGGAGCTGGGACAGGGTAAGACTTCGCTAGTGTGCCCAAGTCCCGTGTTCAGTTCCTGGAATCACAAGCATGGAATAATGAAAAATTATGACAGTAAATACTAGTAACTTCTTCAAAACCTCATAAAAATCTACAAATGAGACACAGCTGAAATATGATTAATCTAAGGGTGTGAATTTTTATTTTCTTACTAGTACTCTCCTCGCACACTACTACTGGCAGTGCAGTGTTTTGTCCCAGGCATAACCTCATCAAAGAGGGAAAAGAGTGGATTCTTACCAGTTGGCCTATAAATTCAAAATTAATAGAAAAATGAATTATTCATCTATATTTATAGCCTATGTACAAGTATCTGACCTGTGCCATCATAGCTGTTTTTCTTATGTGAATTAATAATTGATAAGGAACTAGTTGCTTTCAAATACCAAAAAATCCTTTGCTGCTTTTTCCATAACACCACTTTTTCCTAAATATTAAAATCCTAGTGTAGCCTTCATCATTTCTAACAACCTGAGGTTATAAACTCTCAAATTTCTCCATCTTTAACACCATTAGGCCTCAATGCTATTAAGGGATGCAAAGATGATAACAATTTGCTTAGGTGCAGTGTCATCCAGATGAAAAGTGCTCCTCAGATGCAAGATTTATAAAAAAATAAAATAAAAATAACACACACACACACTTGCTTTAAACATTTTCTTTAAAACTGAAAATAAATAGTTGGTATTTTTAGTACCTTATAATTGAAAGCTTCATGCATAACAATAGCTAGCTCATCACCATTATCCCCATGTTTTTTTGGATCTAAAAATAAAATTATTTAAAAGTAATAAAATAGGCTTTCCGCTGGGCTGTTCTCCTGTAGAGGAGAAGGCCATGGTGCCCAGCCGGAATAGCATGATCCTGAAGCCCCACTTCCACAAGGATTGGCAGCAGCAAGTGGACACTTGGTTCAATCAGCTAGCAGTTCCACAGGCGCAAGGCCCAACAGGCGAAAGCACATTGCCCCTCCTCCTGAGTCCGTCCCCATCAGGCCCATCTTGAGGTACCCTACAATTAGATACCACACCAACGTCCCTGCTGGCAGGGGCGTCAGCCTGGAGGAATTCAGGGTGGCTGGAATCCACAAGAAAAAGGCTCGCACCAGCAGCATCTCTGTGGACCCAAGGAAGCAAAAGAGATCCAGTGAATAACTGCAGGCCAATGTGCAGCGCCTGAAGTGTACCGCTCCAAGCTCTTGCTTTCCCCCAGGAAGCCTTCTGCTCCAAAGAAGGGAGACAGTTCTGCTGAAGAACTTAAACTGGCCACCCAGCTGACAGGACCTGTGATGCCTATCTGGAATGTGTACAAAAAGGAAAAGACCAGAGTCATCACGAAGAAAAGAAGAACTTTAAGGCTTTTGCCAGTCTCTGAATGGCCTGTGCCAATGCCTGGCTCTTTGGCATCCAAGCAAAAAGGGCGAAGGAAGCTGCAGAGCAAGATATTGAAAAGAAAAAGTAATGCGCTGTTGGAAAGTTGCAATAAATTTTCCATAAGCCAAAATAATAATAATAATTAATAATTAATAATAATAATAATAGGTACAGATCAGCAGAGGGACAGGGCTGCACTCTTTCTGCGTTTCTCCTCATCTCCAGTAGCCAGCAGCAACACTGGTCTTTGCAGGCCAGGAACCTGTGCATGATGTTCCCCCAAAAACGGAGGAGATGGAATTAAACGACCTCCTATTATTGGAAGACTTGGAACCTCACAGAAAATTGGTAATGTTAGATTGTGAAATGTTGGGAAATCCACCTTCTTCAATGTATTAAGCAATAGTTAGGCTTGAGGAGAAAACATCCCAGTCTGCACTATTGATCCTAATGAGAGTAGAATGTCTGTGACCATATAATCAGACACAAAGGAAGCCTCAACAGATACAAGAAGATTGAAATAACCTCTTGTATTTTATCAGATCGCTATGGACCAAGGCTGGACTTCAACATCAGAAACAACAGAAAGCCCACATTCTCTTGGAAAATGAACAACTCTGTAGTTGATAACTTGGTCAGGGAAAAAGTAAAGAAAGAAATTAAAGACTTTCTAGAATTCAATAAAAATGAAGGCACAACATACCCAAACTTATGGGGCACAATGAAAGCAGTCTTAAGAGGGAAATTAATAGTAGTAAATACCTTCATAAAGAAATTAAAGAGATCTCATACTAGCAATTTAACAGCACCGCTGAAAACTCTAGAACAAAAAGCCAATACACTCAAGAGGAGTAGACAACAAGAAATAGCCAAACTCAGAGCTCTAATCAACCAATTAGAAACAAAGAAAACAATATGAAGAATCAATAAAACCAAGCATGGGTTCATTCTATGAGACCACAGTTACTATGATACCTAAACCACACAAACTAAGCAAGACAACTTCAGACAAATTTCACTTATGAATATCAATACAAAAATAGTCAATAAAATTCTTGCAAACTGCATAAAAAACACATAAAAAACATCCTTCACCATGATCAAGTATGCTTCCTCCCGTGGTTACAAGATAGTTCAATATATGAATATCCATCAACATAATACACTATATGAACAAACTGAAAAACAAAGGTGACATGATCATCTCAATAGATGTTGAAACATCCTTCTTGTTAAAAAACTTGAGGGGACAAGGAATTCAACGCAGATATCCACACATATTTATAGCAATATACAGCAAACCAATAGCCAACATAAAATTAAATGAAGAAAAATTTAAAGCAATTCCATTCAAATCAGGGACAAGACAAGACTGCTCCACTCTCTCCATATTTATTCAATATAGTATTTGAAGTTCTATAAAGAGCAATAAGACAACAAAATGAGATCAAGGGAATACAAGTTAGAAAATAAGAAGTCAGAGTGTTACTATTTGGGATGATATGTTAGGATATGTAAGCAATCTCTACAATTCTACCAGAGGACTCCTAGTGCTGACAAACAACTTCAGCAAAGTGACTGGATATAAAATTAACTCAAATTAATCAGTAGCCTTTCTATACAAATGATAAATGGACAGAGAAAGGAATTAGTGAAACAACACCCTTCTCAATAACCACAAAAAATGCAAAATATGCAGGTGTAGCTTTAACCAAGCAAGTAAAATATATATAGGACAAGAACTGCAATCCCTGAAGAACAAAACTGAAGAAGATATCAGAAGATGGAAACATCTCCCATGCCATGGATCAGTAGGATTAATATAGTGAAAATGGCCATCTAACCAAAAGCAGTCTACAGATTTAATGCAATCTCCAACAAAATTCCAACACAATTTTTACAGACCTTTAACGAGCAATTCTCAACTTTGTATGAAAAAAAAAGAAAGAAAAAAAGGATACCTAAAATAATCCTGTACACTAAAAGAACTTCTGGAGGAATCACCATCCCAGACCTAACACTGTACTATAGAGCAATAGTGATAAAAAAAAAAAAAAAAAAAAAAAAAAAAAAAAAAAAAAAAAAAAAAAAAACACTGCATGGTATTGGTACAGAAACAGGCACATCGATCAATACAATCAAACCAAAGATCCAGAAGTAAACCCACACAGATATGGACATTTGATTTTCTACATGGTTCCAAAACCATATAATGGAAAAAGGAAAGCATATTCAACAAATGTTGCTAGTCTAACTGGATGTCTACATGTAGAAGAATGCAAATAGATCCATATTTATTACCCTGCACAAAATTCAAGTCCAAGTGGATCAAGGAACTCAACATAAAACTGGATACAATAAACCTAGTGGAGCAGAAAATAGGAAAGAGCCTTGAACACATTGGTACAGGAGACAATTTCCTGAACAGAACACCAATGACTCAGGACTTAAGATCAACAATTGATAAATAGAACCTTTTGAAACTGAAAAGCTTCTGTAAGGCAAAGGACACTGTCAACAGGACAAAACAGCAGCCTATGGACTGAAAAAATATCTTCACTAATCCTACAACTGACAAGGCCAATATCCAAAATATATAAAGAATTCACGAAGTTAGACTCCAAAAAAACCAAATAACCCAGTTAAAAAATGGGGAAGAGAACTAAACAGAATTCTCAAGAGAGAAATCTCAAATGGCTGAGAAATGTTCAAAGTCCTTAGTCATCAGGAAAATGCAATTCAAAATGATCTTGAGATTCTACCTTACACCAATCAGAATGGCTAAGATCAAAAACTCAAGGGACAGCACATGTTAGCAAGGGAACACTCCTCCATTGCTGGTGGTGTGCAAACTTATACAAACACTAAGGAAATAAATCTGGAGGTTTCTCAGAAAATTGGAACTAATTCTACCTGAAGACCCAGCTATACCTAAATAAAGACCCAGAAATAAACATACACAGTTAAGGACACTTGGTTTTCGACATAGAAGGCAAAATCATACAATGGAGAAAAGAAAACATGTTCAACAAGTGATGCCGGTCCAACTGGATATCTGCATGTTGAAGAATGCAAATAGATCCATATTTATCACCCTGCACAAAACTTGAGTCCAAGTGGATCAAGGAACTCATAAAACTGGATACAGTAAACTTATTGGGAGAAAAAGTAGGAAACGTATACCCAAAAGATGCTCAACCATACCAAAAGACATGTGGTCCACTATGTTCAGAGTAGACTTACTCATAATACCCAGAAAATGGAAGCAACACGGATGTCCCTCAAACAAAAAATGGATACAGAAAATGTGGTTTATTTATACAATGGAATACTATTCAGCCATTGAAAAAAAGACATCATGAATTTTGCAGGCACATGAATGGAACTAGAAAACATCATGCTCAATAAGGTAATTCAAACTCAAAGGGACAGCCATGGTATGTATTCACTGATAAGTAGATATTAGCCATAAGGGACTGAATACAATGGTACACCCGGAATATAATCAAGAAGGGAGTTCCATGTGAGGATATTTGGATCACACAAAACAATCATAGGAGGCAGGGGGAAGGAGGGGAGGGGGGAGAAGTGAGGAAAGGGGTAGGGATTGGGGAAGCAGGATCAGGTATTGGGAAAGAGAGGAGAGTGGCTCAGAGGACCAGGAGAATGAATGGAAATCTGCAAGTACAGATAGAGTGACCTTATCCAAGATACCTTATGGGGAGGACATGGAAGCTGAAGGTGCCACCTCCTGTAGACAGGCAGTACCCACAGTGGGAGGTTAGGGATATCAACCCATCCACAAAACTTTCAACTCAAAACTTGTCCTGTCTAAAAGAAATACAGTGATGTAGTAGAGACGAAAAGAAAGGTCAGCCAATAACGAGGCCAACTTGAAACTCATACCATCGGCAAGCAGCAACCCCTTGCACTATTCATGATGTTTGTATGATAGGAGCCTAGCTAGCATACTAACCTCGGAGAGACTCCACCCAGCAGCAGGCGTGATCTGACATTTTCCTCAGGGCATAGTTTACAATCTTCGTTTAGTTTTTCACAATGTCAATACAGCAGAATTCTTTAAATAAGGATGTGTGATAAATTCCTAGATTTCAAGAAGCCATGATTTTACTTATTTTACCTATGCAAAGTGTTAGCACCATGTAAAAACTTAACCAAGGATTGTGGATGGCTATATGAAAGAATCTATCAGGGGATTCTCTAGTTCCAAAATTTACCCGCCACCAAAATTTACTACTAAAATCTCTGCATAGCCTCGTTCTACCTCCTTTTACCTCTGTCTACACAATGAAAGAGCTTTGAGAAGTACACTTTAACTAAAAGAAAATAAGTGTTTTCTATGGTTTAAGCTCTCTCTCTCTCTCTCTCTCTCTCTCTCTCTCTCTCTCTCTCTCTCTCTCTCTCTATATCTATCTATCTATCTCCCCTTTTCACATGATACAAGAGCAGAAATAAAATATTTTGACAGTGATTCATTATGAATAGCCATGAATGATATACCCTATAATTTCTAAATATGCCCTCAAGAGTCAAGTGACAGAAGAAAGTTGCAAGTGGAGTCCACATTACATATGAGTTCTTTGGGAAAACATTGTGTGTCCAAAGAGCTGTCCTTTCAATGCATTTACTGTCCCAGAGGCATTTAATCTTGTATTCACTTTTTTCCAGTTAG
Organism: Mus pahari; assembly: GCF_900095145.1. NCBI lineage: Eukaryota > Metazoa > Chordata > Mammalia > Rodentia > Muridae > Mus > Mus pahari. Next base: position 6,396,803 of record NC_034595.1, read on the forward strand.
AGTCATGATTATGAACAACTGTAGATTATAGTAGGTACTCTGACAGAATTCTTCTAAATCATCCATAATACAGGGACTAAATGTGACTATTCTTAGACCTTCTTTCTTTTGTTCTTTCTGTTTCTTCCTTTGCTAGACTTGAATATTCATCACATCTCAAGAGTTACAAAATAATCCATACTTTAAGGTTCATTTTGTTTTGTCTAAGATGGGATCTTATGTAGTTCATGCTGACTTAGAACTCACTATGAAGCTCAGGCTGATCTTAAACTCATTCATGATTTTTCTGCCTCCACCTTCCAAGTACTAGGATTATAGGTATATAATAGAATACAATTCCTTCAAGTGGTTCTTACTTCATAGCATTTCATATTGAATGAACTGTATAAAGTAGTCTACACTTGTTATCACAACATGTATTCATCAGTTAATATCTCATCAGATTATGTAATATATATTCAATGAATATTTATAACAGAATTTTGTGTAATATCCCAAAATAATTCATTCTTCAAAACACTGGAAAGAATTGATGCTTATTGATGCTATTGATATGTAGTATCAATAAAAGTTAAACTTAGGTAATCAGCTAGAGTCAAATTAATCTCAAACTTTCTGCAGTTATCTGTAAATTCTACAGTGTGTATTGGGTATTAACTTTATCTTCAATTTTTTATATTTCCACATCTCCCGTCTCATCTATTAAGTGTCAGTCTATGCATTAAGTACTCACTGTCACGAAGTGCAAAGCTCATCTGTGCTCTAACATGTCGAGACTCAGAGAGTTCATGACCATGAATATGTATGCCATGTTGCAATATATTGATATGCTGGGGGCAAAAGCTTTTAAATTATTGCTATTGATATATTACAATTGCTTTAATTGCTAACTTTAGAACATCCCAGAAAAAAATTGTCTCCTCACTAGTATTTAAGAAAGAGTCAAAAGGGAGATTTTATTAATACCTAAACCCTATATCATGAAATAACTACCACCATATTTAAGTATATGAAATATGTGTATAAGATACAAAGAATGAGAGACACACACACAAAATGAGAATGAGTTTTTAAATACAAATTCCATTCAGTGGTTCCATAGGGGTGGAAAATCACTGGAGTGAATCAATAGTAACTTGAAAAGGAAAAAATGTATAAAAACACAATATTGTTTTAGATATAATTTAATATGTAGGTACTTAATTAATGTTTAAGCCGTTTTCATCTACCGTTTTAATAATTGAATTCTATTGTCCAATTATATAGTCAAAAACTAAGTAAATAGAAAATGTTGCCCTGAAGTTATCATTGTTACTGTTTCTAACTTGCTGTACCAGATAATACAGGTACAGTTTTGTGACTTGAAATGATGTTATTATCTGCAGTACCAGATAATACAGGTACAGTCATGTGATGCATGAAATTAAAAAAAAATTATTTTAACTTTAAGAATTCTAGGCCTGCTCTTACATACATGTTAATAAAATAAAAATATTAATTGGGACAGAGAAGTATGTTGTTAATTTACCTTGATAAGGTTTTATATTCATAATTATTAATTATCCATGCAAAGGGCTAATTTCTGAGAAAATATGGTCAGCAGTTTCAAATATTTATTCTCCCCACATGTATTCACTGCAGATATCAGGAAAACTAAGGAAAAGAAAACTTAAGGTCAGTTCTGCTCACCATAATCAAAGCAGCACAGAAATAGAAAATTGATGCTGTTTAGTCTAAACATCTTCTGGAGCAACAATTTTTTTCTGTTCCTTTAAGACAACCAACAATATTTTTGAGCAATGAAAATAATCCCCTAAAATAAGTTTATTATAAAATTCATGTACTTTTAGAAGGTGTAGTTCATGATAAATTTTATGAATATTTGTTTGCAGGGTACATTTAAAAATCACGCTCAGATTGGTAGAAATGAATCTGCTTAGACCAACAGAGTGCTATGAATGCAACATTATTGAACACAGTCAAGAGTCCCTGTCAGCTCTGTGTGAGAGATGGTGTTGTCCACAGCAAGGCTGGTGAGCACATAGTGAAGTAAGTGGAAAAGGTGATGAGGTGTTCTACTCTCTTCTGGATTGCAAAGTAATGGGATTTGCTATTTTAGTGCAGAAGAAAACCTCTGGGCCTTTTGGTATTTGACTGAACTTTAAATACTAAATCTATCCTGTATTGCAAAGCCAGTCAGTTCAATCTATATTCTCAGAGCCATGTCTACAATGGAACAATGAACGCATAACATCTGTGATTAAGAAATCTCAAAGGCCTGCTACTAGCCTTCTTCATCACATATGATGTTACAGTCACACTTCTGAAGTGATAATTTGCCATAAAGAATTGTGCTGAAATGTGTAATGATAATAGTTCTGCTAAGCCAATCAATTATTTTAACAGAATTACCAAGGCAAATTTTAGATGACTTCAAAACTAAAAGTATTTTTAAACTTTCAAAACTCCATATGTTTACATGCAAGGTGCTAACTTGTCAGTCATTAATTAGCTGGTTTCAAATAGTTATGAAAATAATTTTATCACATATAGATAAACACAGAATAACCACTGTGAAATATTGGAATATTGACTTTTGTATGTAAACATTATTATTGAAACCAAATTTATCATAAAATGAATAAGTAAATTCAAAACATTTCTAAATGTAATAACTAGTCATTAGATGTAGGCTCATCAAACAAAAATATCATAAATAAGTAAAAAATCATGGATACTCAATTTATATCAGGACAAATTAATGAGATACTTAGAAAAGGTTTGTAGTATCTCATACTAAAGGCAAGGTGTTTTCATGGCTTGCAACAATGGTTTTGGACTGAAGTTTTCCCAGAAAACTTCAACAAAAGCTAGAAAATACATACCCACAGAGTGGTCAGTGCCATCTTATCAACAAAAGATGCATGCTCAATGGGAAGAAAGGGTTTTGCTAAATTATGAAGCATTAATGTATGAATGTTGCACAACTATAAACAATGATCATTGTAAAGATAAATTGTAGATAACTAATTGTAATACTATTTCAAGTGGCAAAACATAAGCTGAAAATTGTAGTTCATACTTCACATAAGCTGTAAATGAAACCATTTGCAGATAGCTACATATTAGTAATAAACAGAAACAAAAACACCTGCTACTTTAGTATTGAGTCAATTTTTTGTTTATATTTTAATAGAGGTAAATTATGATTAAATATATAAATAAAAACACCATTATTATACCCAAAGTGAAAAGCCACAGCGTGTTCAGAAAAGCTGAAACAAATTTTGATTTTAGAATAGTTTGACTGCCAGAGTAGATTCACGTTCACAACACAATTGAGCAGAATATGTGGAGGGCTCATCTGTGTCTGTCCACATCCATATCTACAGCATCCTTAAATATCAGCATCCGAAGGGCAGCAATTAATCTAAGTGATGAACCTCCAAGGATGCATTACTACTGCCCAGAGGACACACTTCACATTAGGAATCACTCTTGGGGATTGTACAGACAACATCATGTTCTATTTATAATATATGGAGCAGTCCCATGATTCTCCAGTTTTTCGTTCCAGGGTCCAATCATCCTTCCCATTCCCCACCTTCACAATTATTGATTCATCAAATCCTTTACTATATAGAACTCAAAAACACCAAAATGGAAAACATATGTAAGGTAACTTTTCTAAAACTTAAAAAAAATGCTCTTCTTACTGTTTTGTTTGATTGTTTGAGCATTCAGTTTTGTCATTTGTTTACTTTTGAAGGCATATATATATATATATATATATATATATATATATACACAGTGATAAATAGTATGCAAAGAAACTATAAATCATTTTTCTTTATATTAAAATAAAGTTTATGTCGTGTTTTCCATTCACATACATGATGTGTAACAAGGTACTCATACACAGAATGCATGTACTTTGAGATTAGTGTTTTACATTACCTTTGTGTACTGTAGGATCATGGTATATGTAAATATCCATGTCACAGGAAATGTATGTACAAGTATGTGCAGGAGCACATGAACATGAAGGTATACATTTGTGTGCAGGAGAGCATGCATGTGGAGAGAGACTTGTGTGTGTGCAAGAACACACGCACATGCATGTGGAGGCCGGACATCAATGTCAAGCAATCCTTCAGTCACTTCCCATCTTGTATTATGAGACATAGGATTTTTTTTTTTTTGCTTTTTTATATTTCTTACTTATTTATTTTTTATTTTTTTAATTTATTTATTTATTTACACTCCATATTTTATTCCCCATCCACCTTTCAACTGTTTCACATCCCACATCTCCTCCCCACTCACCGGTCTCCACATGGATGTCCCCGCCCCAACCCCACGCGACCTCTAAACTCCCTGGGGCCTCCAGTTTCTTGAGGGTCAGGTGAATCATCTCTGAATGAACACAGACACAGCAATCTTCTGCTGAATGTGTGTTGGGGGCTGCATATCAGCTAGTATATGCTGCCTGTTTGGTGGTCCAATATTTGAGAGATCTCAGGGTTACAGATTATTTGAGACTGCTGGTCCTCCTACAGGGTCAGCCTTCTCCTCAGCTTCTTTCAGTCTTCCCTAACTCAACAGGGGTCAGCTGCTTCTGTCCTTTGGTTGGGAGGAAATATCTGCATCTGACACTTTCAGATGCTAATTGGGACTTCCAGAGTGCAGTCATACTAGGTCCCTTTTTTCCATCCCTGTAATTCTTTCAGACAGGAACAATTATGGGTCACAGTTGTGACTGTGGGATGACACCCCTCTTCCTCATTTGATGCCCTGTCTTCCTGCTAGAGGTGGGCTCTATAAGTTCCCTCTCCCTACTGTCAGGCATTTCATCTAAGGTCTCTCCCTTTGAGTCCTGAGAGTCTCTCACCTCCCGGGTCTCTGGTGCATTCTGGAGGGTCCCCCCCCCCCCCGCCTCCTATCTCCCCAGATTGCCTGTTTCACTCTTTCTGCTAGCCCTGAGGGCGTCAGTCCTTTTCACCCAATATCAGATCAGGTTCTCCTTTACCCCCATTTCTTCCTCCTCCCCCCAGTCCACTTTCCCTCACAGTTCCCTCCCTCCCCACTTGTGATTGCTTTCTTCTCCCTCCCTCCCAAATGGGACTGAGGGGTCTTCACTTGGGCACTTCAGCTTGTTGACCTTTATGAGTTCAGTGGACTGTATCTTGGATATTCTGTATATTTTGTTTTTTGGATTTTTTGTATTGTTTTGTTTTTGTTTTTTGTTTTGTTTGTTTGTTTTTTTGTTTGTTTGTTTTGGCTAACATCCACTTATTAATGAGTATATACCATGCATGTCCTTTTAGAGGAAGGCTTTGAGTGAACTGGACCTCACTAATTTGATTGGACTGACTGCCTGGCAAGCCACAGAATCCCACCTCTCTATACCTCTTTGGAACTGGGACGTCAGAAGCACACTTCTCTGTCTAGAATTTTATATGAGTGCTAGAGATCTTACCTCAGGACTTTAGTTTTGACTATTTCCCGGGGCCCGCTGCCAAGAAAGACCAGAGTAAACTCCTCCTAGTTGATTTATCTGAATTTGTAAGTGATGCTGAGGGGGATGAGCACAATTATCCTTACCAAGTGAGATGTTACAAGACATATCTCAGGGAAAATACTTCACAAGACAGACAACATTTATTATTTCAATTCACAGAGAAGAAAATTGCCTTAAAAATATGTTAGTATGTGTTTAGAAATCAAAATAGCTTTATGTTGCTAATATGACCACTGATGTCATTTCAAGGTAGCGTCTATAAAGCATACCTTTTCATTAAATATATTCACATATTTGTTTTCAATGTTAACTAAGATCTCTCTAAACATTACTTTGAAAATGTTTACTTGCCTTAATGTTGGGGTTTAAGCATTCTGAAAACTGTACGTTTTGGAAATAATGTTTAAATGAACAAAATGGTAGGGATTTTTTTTTAGCCGTATTTCAAACACTGTTGCTTTTTAAAATTCTTAATTTATAGTGGCTAATTTGTTGCTCCAAATTCATTATAAAGTATGCGTATGTGTGTATGTGTTAAAAATATAGATATATGAATATGTATGCAATTTTAAAGGAATTTGTAATATTTAGTTTTTGTTATAAGATTTAAAGCACAAAAGGTCTGATATATAGAAATAAGAAATTAAAATGAATCACTGCAACCACTGAATATGAAAAAAATAACTATTTCAGGTTGAAAGAAGCAGTGATATAAATAAAATTTGTTCATGTAAAGGCTAAGAAATTAAAGTGGTCCAAAAGAATATACAAAAGGCAACAAAGTTAGTAAAAGAGACATATGCAGTAAAAGAGAAATGCTAAGTTAAAGACTGATGTCTGTCAACATTTTATTGATGATATCAAGATGCACTTGAAAATGATCCAGTTTTCCTTTTTTACGGTAAGAAGTAAGATGACTGATAGTTCTACTGATAGTCAAAGAAGGTTGTATAAAAAGGATCAAGGTAATGGAAAATGGCTTTCAAAAGATCAAATTTGGAAGGTGTTCTCAAATAAATCAAACCATAAAGGAAGAGAAAATCTAGAAAATGAAAGGTCAGAACCAAATAAAGAAGGTGTGGTAGCACATATTTGTTTGGTTTTATTGTTGTGATAAAATGTTTACTAAAACTAACTTGAGGAGGGGGTTCTATTTGTCATACATATCCCAGTATGTATGTCCAGTCAGAACAAGAACGCGAAGGCAGGAACTGAAGCACAGACCATGGAGAAATGATTCTCACTGTTTTCTTCTCCATAGCTCCCTCAATTTTCTCTTTTATACACTCTAGGACCACCTGTCCAAGGGGTGGCATCACCCACAGTGGGATAATTCCTCCACTACAAGCTATAATCAAAAAATGCCCTGTAGGGCCAATCTAATGGAAGCAATTTAAAAAAAAAACAAAAAAACTGAAGTTCCTTGTTCCCACACAACTCTAGCTTACACCAATCCAACAAAAGGAAAACTACTAAGACACAATTGAAAAGCTACACATCTTCTCCTCCATTAGGTGCATTATTTGGTTGGCTAATGCTTCTGGACACTAATGTAGGTTTGAAGAAATAGAGAAAAACATTAGATATGTCTGTCTATTGTGGGAGTTGAACATCTGTTTGGAGGCAGTCATAACCCTATGCAATGCTTCTTTAGTAACTGTAAAAAGAAACATATTAAAACACATAATGTTTGCTAAATATGAATTAACAAAGCTGGTCACATTGCCTCCAGTAGTCACTGGTATAATGAGAGGAGAATGATGATACTATAAATTGACAAGACTTTTCCACAAAGAAATTTGATTTTGCCAAGAGGTGTGGTGTATTCTGATTTTAACGTGTTTGCATGCTAGACTATGAATGTACAACATATTTGCAGATTATCATAAGATGAGAAATGACTATGGTCACTGTATCTTTAGTTTTTTGTGGCAGGTTGTCAGTCCATAATTTTCAGAATGAAGGAATCACAGGATATATGCATAGATAAAGTTAAAAACTAAGAAAGAGAAGCTTGAATCTAATTATTTTAAGGTAGACAATGAATGTTGTTGGTCATTGTTCTGGGGTTCTATATAATGTCTCTGTTATGGAAGATTATTTGCTGTATAGCCTATAAAAACTTATTTGAAATAAAAGCATTAGGAGAATTGGTTTATAAAATATTCACTAAACATGAGGCATGGGGAATTATCTCCCAACAGACCTTAGGTATCAAAAGTCTAAATACAAATCTGATATCACACACACACACACACACACACACACACACACACACACACACACACACTAGTTTTGTCAGACTCAAGTGTGGCAAAGATCTCATTTAATACAGACATAACAAATTCAGTTATTCAAATGATTGCAAGGAGGAGGCTTGAGGACGCTAACTCAGTTCTCTGGGTCCTATTTTGTTCTAAAAGTAGTATTCAGCCAGGTAATTTATGTAAAAGACCAGTTTCTCACATAGATACTTGCATAGTATAGAGGACACAATCTAAGGATTTACACATTTGTTTTGTTTTCCTTAAGCAATTTTACACAAATTGATATACACTGACAAACAAATTCTATAATAAAGGCTCCCTGTAAGCAAGTGCCACCATGGGTTTTCTGGCAGATATGCCACCGGCAAATCTACTTAGAGATGAGTGAGCCTGATGTTTATACAGCTCTTAACATATTTAACTTTTGGGTATCTTGTTTCTCTTGCCCTCAAATATGGAAGACAAGAATGTGTATTTTACATGTTTATTGTATAGACTCAATGAGATAATGAAAGCTAATGAAGAGGCATGAGCTGGAGCAACATCTTGCCCGCTGCAGAACCTATACTCCTTGATACGGTTGCACTAAACCCATAAGAAATGTTTATCAATCAGAATAACCGTATAAAAAACTACAATATCATCTCTTTCCTTTGTTTCAAGAATTATTAAACATTATAGTAAAGTACTCATCATATATAGTTAAATAAAACTAGCTAAACCTAAACCATATTTCCATATTATACCAACTTTTAAAAATATACGTACATGTATACCTATAAAAAACTTAACAGAAACACAGCCGGGCGTGGTGGCGCACGCCTTTAATCCCAGCACTCGGGAGGCAGAGGCAGGCGGCTTTCTGAGTTCGAGGCCAGCCTGGTCTACAAAGTGAGNTCCAGGACAGNCAGGNCTANACAGAGAAACCCTGTCTCGAAAAACCAAAAAAAAAAAAAAAAACTTAACACAAAAATTCTGTCTTCATATTCATTGAGATAAGGAATGAGTTATTTTCACCATAATTTTAATATTCCTTTTACCTCCTATAAGGAAAAAAACATTGACCTATAACATATTTATCACAGAAAAAGTAACACTTCAATTAAAATGGGATTTATAATAGTATATGAACCCAGATTGATTCAACCTTTAATCAAAATCTTTTTTCTAACACTTCTTTAAAATTACAAAACAACCTGTTAAGGCTGAAAAATATTTGCAATATATTATGGTGCTTCTCCTTTTTTAAATGTTTTATCTCCCAGACCAATGCCTTATTTACTTCTTCAATTTATAATGCTTCCAGGATGTATCAATCCCAGGTTTTTGCTTCCTATGTACCATGAAGAGTGTTTCATTTGCTCAATAGAGGGAGATGTTTACTTGTAGATTCTCTTCATCTGCCAGCTGGAATTTTGAGTGGCATGCTAAACAGAAGCTTAAAAGTAGATCATATACAAAGCCCAGAGACTCCTTGTTAATTGCAGTGTTGAATGCATGAAAATAACCTTGGTTACAAAGCCTGCCTATTGAATGCATAGACGACAACAGTTGCTCCTCCTCTGACTTGCTATTTTTCTAACCAAAGATTGTGAGTTGTCAAATTGCTTTGAACTGAAGGACATTTTAGGAATGATGTAACAAACACAGAATTTAGGTCAATCCAGGCATCAAGCAATTGAGTTCAGCTGGTCTGATTCAGCAGCGTGGTCTTTCTCTGTGACGCACTTCCGTTGTGAATCAGAGTTCAGGAGTTATGAAGAAAACACAGTCCTCTTACTGGATGCCACCCTTCGGTTACCTTGGAATAGAATACTAAAGAGATAATTTTTTTCTGTGACTTGTGAACAAGTCACAGAAAAACAAAGCCCATCTTCTTTGTTTCAAATTTTGGAAACTGAGATGCAGGGTAGTGAGGTATTTGCTGCAGATAATATTATTGTGATATTATTAATTATTAAAAATATATTATTAATTACCAATTGCAATAAGCATGCTAAAGTGAACAGGAGAATGCCGATAAAGCCTTAACTCTACACAAAGAATTCAAGACAACTAAGGAATGCTGGAGGTGGGAGGAATAGTCTCCAGCTGGCCTCCAATAGACTACCAAGTGGGCAGCCCTGAGAACATACAACAGACATAGCAGGTTGTATTTAGAAATATATATGTATATACATGCTTATATATGTATATAACAACAATTATGCAAAAGAGGGCATAAATTTGAAAGAAAGCAAGAAGAGATTTTTGTTAAAGAGCGTTTAGAGGAAGAAAAGGGAAGGGGTCAATTGTGTAATTATATTACTATCTCAGTAATAAATGATTTAAAAAGCAGAATGAGATCAGCATATGACTTCTACACACAATGCAATCTTACCATCAGTAAGCAAATCTCATTCTTTTGTAAGCTGCTTCCTTTGAAAGGAGACATTTTAACAGGTACTCACAGAGGACTTTTCTTCTGGAAAAGTTTTCTTAAATGAGGTAGACTAAAATAAACAACGTAAAAGGGTAGAGTAGTTTTTATGTAAATGGGAATTCTAAAGCAGAAACCCATTTGTAAGTGAATCAATGTGTGTGACTAAGGAGAGGAGATACTGAAACACTAACACAAGTACACTTAGAGCTCATATGGCATTCCTATATACTAAGTCTTCTAAGAGCAAATAAGATCCAGGTCTGGCTGAATGATAAAGGAGACAGACAGCAAGACTGTAGTTGAATCAGGGGTCCCTATGCTATAAGTGCAGAAAAAGCAGAAAGTAGCCATCATGTGAGAAATCATACATTAAAAGTGATTAAAGAATAAAGCCTCAATAAGGATTTTCTTTTATAGATTTCATTGATTAAACGAATGAGTAATCTGCAAATATCCATGCATGTTTTTTTATCTGGAACTCAAGAAAACTGAAATTCTTGGGCAAATGGATGTATCTGGAGGATATCATCCTTAGTGAGGTAACCCAATCACAAAAGAAGTNACTAGATATGCACTCACTGATAAGCAGATATTAGCCCAGAAACAGAATACCCAAGATACATTATGCAAAACAGAAGAAAACCAAGAAGGATGACCATTGTGTGGATACTTCATTCCTCCT
>NC_034595.1:6408259-6421702 GCF_900095145.1 Mus pahari
GGTGGGGGGGAGGGGTATAGGAAACTTTCGGGATAGCATTTGAAATGTAAATGAAGAAAATAATAATAAAAAAATAAAAAATAAAAAATAAATGATTTTAAATATAAAAAAAAGAAGAAGAAGAAAAGAAAACTGAACAGAAAGACTTCTTTAGAAGATTTTGATAGGCTATTCAACTTGGCCTCAATAAAAAAGGGTAAAAAAATGACTTTGCCTGTGGGCTTTCTTTATTCAGAGAGTTTAAAAAAAAAATCTGAAAATGAAGCCAGCTGCCAGATGGAAGATGTGTTCTCAGAGCTCAGAAAACCGATGCAAAGCTTACACTGCTGAACAACAGCAACTGGGGCCTGCCTTGGCACTTGCTATCTGTTTGCATTCATTCATAAAATCTTAATGTTTCAACATTAAGCAGAACACAGAAGAGGTACTGCTATGGTCTGCTAAGTGTTAGTGCCAGATGAAGGCCTACTGGTGTTGTGAAAAACAATAGCAGAAGCTATTCTAACGATTTAAGAAAACACAACTGTGGCTGCTCATTCTTCTAAGAGGAGAGAGCTAAGTCATAAACATAACAACTACTTCAAATAACTTATTTTCGGACATTATGAAATCCAATATGTCCTACAGTGGTGTATGTGATCACTAGCTAAGTTTGTAGTGCTCAAAGAATCAAGCTTCCTTTGGGGGTCTCCATACAAAACAAGGTAGAATCCTTGTTCAAGATTAGCTTGCCTAATTATTACAATTCTAGGTATTGTTGAGTATTGCAGAAGACAACTTCCATAAAAGTAGACAGGTGTTTTAGAAGAGAACTTGGATTCAAATCAATGAAAAATGTTTTATCTCTCATGAAACTTGGTTTTGTCTATAAAACTTGATAATAGCTAATTATCTTATTTTAAGGATAATTTAATTTTCATTAAATTATTAATGCAAGTATGTCCTCTGATCACAATCTACTTTTTAAGAGTAACAATTTTTTTTTTTACTATAGAAGGTGACTTTCCTACAACCAGAAATTATAAATAATGAAAGATTATAACAATCTGGAAGGAAACTAGTCATTGTTTATCTCCGTGTCCTAGATTCTAAGTCTTTACCACCTTTCAATGTAGTTAAGGCTTATCTCTTATATCCCCCAACATGAGGATTGATATATATATATATATATATATATATATATATATATATATATATACCTACAGGCTGAAGCCTAACTTGTATATGTATTAGATGCCCCCAAGAAATATTGATAACTCTTTTCCTGATAAGTTGTGTCTGGATATAGTTCATGTCTGTCGTGGCTGATGAATGAGCTTCTAAAGGTGTTCAAAATTTCAGGTACCTATAAGAGTATCCTGTGGAAACTTCTTGACCTATCCTGTTGCTGTGCAGCATCTCTGCTGAGATGTTACAGAGTGACCTCTCTGTGATTGGTCTGGGAATACTGAGTTTCTGGCATCAGCTTCAGGTCATTAGTCATAGACATCACCAGAGTCGCCTCTGTTGCTCTCAAAGTGATAATAACACACACAATGCCTACTCCACATAGGCCTAAAGTCTTTGAAAAGAGCTATCTCCCTAACATGAATTTGAGCCTGCCTTGTGTTCATAGGACTCATGACACAGAATCACATATCACATCTTGTTTCCATCCTATGGTGGCTTCACCTTATGCCCTGGTTGAATCCTTAAACTCACATCATGAACTGGTTCCACTTTACATATATCTGTTTGTCTTGCTTTCTTAGAAAAGCTCCTAGCATCAATAACATATACAGGGAATGTAGCTTAAGATTATCTTGGTTGCTTTATAAAGGCTCATTTACCATAACATTCCTACAATGAAAAGTTAACTACAGATTCCACTGTTATGAATATGAAACTTGTAGATGGATTTTGCCTCTGTTAACTAACTGGCTCTCTATTGAGTTTACTTCCTGATCTTCAATATATTATCCATATAAAAATTAAATGAAAAAGAATGATGATTTATACCATATATTATACCAAAATTCTCCCTGGATTCTAGAAAAAAGAATACTGCAATCTACAGTAAAATGTTCCGGGAATAATAGGAAGATAAATTCTAAATAAAAAAATAAAAATTATTCTGACTGACCTGTGTTCTCAAAAAAATAAAATAAAGTAAAGTAAAATAAAATAAAATAAAATGAAAAATTTAGTGCAGAGCTAGATGGCTCAGCAGTGAAGAGCATTGCTTATCTGGCAGAGGACCCAGGTTTGGTTTCCAGCACCTATATCAGAGGTCTCACAATTGTTCATAATCAGAGCTCCATGGGGTCTTAAAGGCATACATATGGTATACAATACACATTGAGACACTCACATATACCCATAAAACTAAAATAAAAATAAATGAATAAATAAATATGTCTTTCAAAAAGTCTTTAAATGATCCAAATACTGCCTCACAGAACACTATGTAAAAAAAAAAAAAAAAAACTGAACTCTTCAGATGGTTTTATTTTCAAAATGCTATCAAAATGCCTTAGAAATTTTTGCTTATTCATTTTAATTCACTTAAAATACAATTTCATCATTTCCCTCAGTATCTCTTCCCTTCCTGCCTTCCCATGTCCACCCCTCCTAAGTTAGTTCCTTCCTCTTCTTTAACCATTGTCGTTATGTATAGATAGAAGTGAATAATACCAGTGCAAACTGCTGACTGCGTTCAGCATTGCCTGCAAGTATGTGACTCTAGGGCTGACCCCTCAGCATTGGCTTTTCATTATGAAGTCTCATCCCTGAGGAAGATGAATTCTCCCTCCTCTCAGCAGCTGTTAATTCTTTGTGCAAAATTATTCTCAATTTTTAAAATTAATATTTTATCATTCTATAAGCTCTAAAATTATAATTTATTGATTCATATATATCCATGAAATCTTAATACTAAGACCCAAACAACCACAACACTTGAAATTTCAACATAAGTGGGGGAAAACTCACAAGGACCCAGCCCCAGATGGGGATACGGAACCCAAAGAGGTCATCTCCTGTAGCCAGGCAGGAACCCCAGTGGTGCAATAGGGACACCAACCCATCAACAAAATTTTCAACACAAAATGTATCCAGTCTTCAAGAAATGCAGGGATGAGGGATAGACCAGAGACTGTGGGAATGGCCAAGCAATAACAGGCATATCTTGATACTCATCCCAACGGCAACCTCCAACACCTGACACTATTAATGTTACTCTGTTATCCTTGCAGACTGGAGCCTAGCGTGATTGTTCTCTGAGAGGCCCCACCTAGCACCTGACTCAAATGAATGCAGAGAACTGCAGCCAAACAGTGCATGAAGCTTGTGGGATGCTTATGGAAGAATTGGTGGAAGGATTGGGGGCCCTGAATGAGGATGGGAACTCCATGGGAAGACCAATAGTGGCAACTAACTTGGGTCCTTGGGGGCTCTCAGATACTGGAATAAACAACCTAAGGGCATGCATGGGCTGAACCTAGGCCCCTGTAGATATGTAGCAGATGTGAAGCTGGGTCTTCATGTGGGTCCAAAACAACTGGAATGGGGCTATCCCTAAAGCTGTTGCCTATCTGAGGAAAAGATCCTCTAGTTGTGCTGCCTTGTCTGGCCTCTGTGGGAGAGAATGAGCCTAGCCCACAGAGACTTTCTGTGCAAGGTTGGGGAGATCCAGGGGGTCAGAGAGCTCTACCTTCTCAGGAGGCAAGGGGAGGGTTGTGTGGGAAGGACTGTGGGAGGGAGAGGCCAGAGGAGGCAGCAATCCAGATATAAGGGTAATAAACTAATTTTTTAAAGGAAAAAGTTCTAGTCATTTATTTGACCATTTATTGATTGGATGTGTTATTTTGATGATTAAATTTAGAGCTTTTTATCCTCTCCAAGTATTATTCTCCTATCAGAGTTATAATTGATGGCGAAAGACTTGATTCAAAGATTAAGAACACTCCTTGTTCTAGTAAAAGACCAAGTTCAATTCCCAACACCAACTGTGGCTCACACCTGTCTGTAACTACAGTCCTTGGGGGTTGGGAGGTTCAATGCTCTCCTTGACTTCTGTGGGTACCAGGTATGCATGTAGTGCACAAACATACATGTAAGAAAAACACTTATACACATAAAGTAAAATGAAGTAATAAATCTAAGATAATTTTAAAAAGAAGTCTAACTGATACATTTCCCCCCAATTCTATAGTCTTTCTTCACTATCATAAACATTCCCTGACTGTGGGAAACCTTTTTAATTGCAGGCAATCCCATTTGTTAAGCCTTGATTGAGATAATGTTGTTGAAATTACTTTCAGTTCCTTCCTTTGTCCACATTTAAAGTGTTTTCCCAATGTCTCATATTGGCAATTTCAGAGTTTCTGGTCTCTTCCTAAGATCTTTAATAAATTTTAACTGATGTTTGTGAAGTGAGAAGCATTTGGGACTAGTTTCACTGTTGTATATTTTCTAGATGTTCAGAACCATTTGTTGAAGGGACTCTTTTCTATACCATGTGCTTTTAACATCTTTGGCAAAATTTACGTGGCTCTTGCCATAGGAGTTTACCAGCCTTCTGTATTAATATATCTGATGCTTCTGTTTTGTTGTGAGTACTGGGCTGGTTTTGTTATCATATCTCCAAAGTATGATTTGAGAGAAGGTGGGCTCATTTGGTTGATCATGTTTCTGCAGGCTTCTGTGTGAATTTTATAACTCTCTGTTTCTAGTTCTTTGAAGGATGTTGTTGGCAGTTATATGGAAATTATACTACTAATCTTCACTGCCAGCTATACTTAGACTCACCTGCATATGCATCTCTAGGAATGTCAGCCAATATGTGTTTGTGACAGAGCTTAAATGAGAAGGAAAGGCAACTTGAATGTAACCCCAGAGTCATAGTCTCTTACTGAATAAAAAGGAGAAAATATGTGGAGCACCAGTGTACGTCTCTCTCAACTTCTGACTGTCAATGCAGTGGAAACAATTCCTTGACCCTCCACGCTGTTCCATAAGGGCAGACTATATCCCTTCTTAAAATGAGAGCCAAATTAAATTATTTTTAATTTAAGAAACATTTGCCTGGTATTCATCACAACTACAAGAAAATTTACTGACTGCTTTCAGTAATATAGCCATTTTTTTCATTAATTCTAGTTACACATGAGCAGGGAAGTCTTTTCAAGTTGGTAGTATCTTTAGTTTCTTTCTCTGGTGTTTTAAACTTTTCTTTGTAAAGATGTTTTGCCTCCTTAGTTAGGGTTATTCCTGGACACACACACGCACACACACACGGAAATTTTGTTCCTATCATTCTTGGTGGGTTCTTTTTAATATATTTTAAATTTTATTTTATGTGTATGAGTGTTTTGCTTCTGTGTATGCATTTGCACCATGTAGGTGCTTGGTGCCTGCTGCAGGGATAAAAGGGCTGGTTGAAGCCCATGTAACTGGAGTTTCAGACAGTTGTGAGCCACCATGTGGGTACTGAGAATCAAACCCAGGCTATCTGTAAGAGTAACAAGCACTCTTACTCTCTGAGCTATCACTCCAGCCGTCTTAGTAAG
The DNA here is from genome assembly GCF_900095145.1 of Mus pahari. Lineage (NCBI taxonomy): Eukaryota > Metazoa > Chordata > Mammalia > Rodentia > Muridae > Mus > Mus pahari. The sequence continues at coordinate 6,413,809 of NC_034595.1, forward strand.
TTTTTAATTCATATAGTGTAAAGCTGTATGACTTAAAAGCTATCGACTTTGGTATGCTGATTTTATAACTTGCCATTTTAGCTAAGGTGTTTATCAACTCTAAGAATTTCTTGGCAGAACCTCAGCAGACTTAAAGATATGTGATTGTGCTATCTGCAAACAGGGATAATTTGATGTCTTCCATTCCCACTTCTTTCTTCTACAAAAGGTAGAAACCTTTTGTCTTGGGGCTATAACAGATAAGCTTTCAAGTATTCTATTGAACTAGATTGTCTTATTATATGCCTGATTTTAGACAAAATGCTTTAAATTTTTTCCATTTAGCTATAATTCTGTTAAATTTAGTCATTATTATGTTAAAGCATCTTCTTTTTATTCTGGCTTCATCAGGGAAAGGATGTTAGACTTTGCTAAAGGCTTTTAATTCTTCAGTTGGGATGGCCATGTGATTTATGTCCTAAGTCTATTTATGTAGTGTTTATATTTGTTTACTTCAATTGGCAATAATTCTTAAGGTGTCTTCGTTATATGGAAATGTACAGAAACACTAGGAGAGTTTTCTGTTTGTTTGTTTTTTTAAGTTATTAAGTATATATCAATAATATAGACTTGAACATTTAACATGGAAACAAAAACTAAAGAATATGTTGATTTTAAAAATCATGAATGATGGCAATTATTGAATGCATTATTCAACATAAACTAATTTGTCAGGTGTTAGAATTCCACCCTGGTCAGGGTTGTTCATCAGACTTGGGAAGGAGAAGCCATCTCTGTAACAAAGCAGTTCGCTGCTGAAGAAGACGTGAGGTAACTGGTTACGTCCTTAGGACCAGCCACTAATTTTTATGATTTTTCAGGTTCTTTTCTTCTTATCTGTTAAAAATCATGTTGATTTAAATCAGGAACAAGTCAAAATCTGTCCAATAATAAAATGAACCAGAAAAATAAAAATAAAAAATAAACAGAACCATCCATTAGTTCTCCTCCCCAGTCCTCATTTTCCTACTGTTTCCACTTTCTTGACTCTTTCATCTTTTGTTTTCTCACCCATCTGTCTTCTCTATATTTTTGTGAGCCTTTTCTATGGATAAAAATGATGACTCAAAATAATACCATCTTACATTTCCCAACAAATCAGGATCTATATGTATGCTATGTATTTTTGAGACTGTATCGAAAACTCTGTTTAAACAGACAAAGAATATTTCTTAACAGGCAAACATATATGAGACTAGGATTTGTTGAAAAGGAAAACCCAGACTGTTATGCTGTCTGTCACTCAACATCATCTGTCCTTAGCTGTGCTTCTCTGTGAAGCACAGTCATCCAAACCTCCCTATTGTTCTGTTGCTATCTTCTTTTAGTAATGAAAACCAGCATTGGTGGCCACCTGAGAGCCTCCCTTTCCACTATGAAAGAAGAACCACATTTGTCTATTATCTTTATCAACTCTCTTTTTCCTTTATTTTTCAATTTTTTCTCTCCTTGTATAACTGCAAAAGCAATTTTAAGGTGTTTATCAGTAAGTAGAAATAACTTCCATATAAGGACTATGAAAGAAACTGTAAGTCCTCCAGATACAGGTTCAATAAACAAACTGAAGCAGAGATCACGGCCCTGATAGTTTCACTGTTAAGAAAGTTAAAGAAAGTTTAGTACAAAGAGGATGAAATCAGACCTTTTATTATAGTAATTAATTAAGATGTGAAAATTTTTATGATATGTCATTTGGGTTTGTTTTACCACAAACATGAGAACCTCAATAAATGATAAATAAGCAAGCTGTGTGTCCAGATGAATAAACAGCCTAAATTATTCACAAAGATATAAGTTAGGTCATTGAATGTTCTGAAGCAAAAATGGAAAACTTATCCCTTACTAGATTATCTTACTGGTTAAAAAGAAAATCCCTGAACAAAAAAATTAAATCACTGACAACAGAGGTAGTCTCAGTTTTCAGTTCAGATGGCTAAAATATGTGGGGAAAAAAGTAACCTTAGACCTTAAATAGGCATGGGGTTATAGTTTAACACAGAGAAAATTTTCACCAAAATATTAATTAAAATGTTCCACTGCTGTACTCTAGAGAGAGAGAAGAAAATTGATCTCTATCAGTTCTCTACCAGAAAAAGTTCTATACCCTCGAAGTATGTCTAGGGATCCTAAATAACATGAGACAGTCTCATACAATCAAAAATCATTCACCTTACCTAAAATGCCAATAGAGTCTTGCTTCAAAGAAAAACAGTGGCTATATAAAATAATTATAAACAGAAAACTAGTTATCCAGCACCTCATCCGAAGTATATAGATTAGAAACTGTTTATGGTATTCAATTCCACAGACGTCTGTTTCATTTTTACCATTCAAAAGTATTTAGGGCTAGTTTTTGATGCTAAGTTCCTGTTCCCAGTTGGTTCTTGATCTGTCAGTACAGAAAGCCATGGGCTAATTGCTGGGCAGAAGATATAGGCAGGACTTCCGGGTCTCTGGAAGAAAAGAGAGATGCAAGGAAGGAGAGGAAGAGTTTTGCCATGTTTTGGAGGGAGAAGAACCCAACCATGTGAAGTCCTGGGAGGAGCTGGGGCCTGTAGCCACTACTACAGGTGGGTGGTCAGTGATGTTTTGCTAGATGGGACTAGCCACTGAAATTTAGGACAGGTGGGAAGTATGGAGCAAAGAGTATTAATGCTTCTCTAGGTGGGAGATAGTAGTGCCTAGCAGTTGTGCCAAGAAGGCAAGTTGAAAATGAACAACTCTGTGTGTGTGTGTGTGTGTGTGTGTGTGTGTGTGTGTGTGTATGTGTGTGTCTGTATGTGTTTTATCCATGGTTCAAGAGAAGCCAGGTTGGAGCAAAGCCAATTCCCAGAGCAAAGGCAGGATAGCACAAAGCTACACATACAAATAGATGAAGAAAAACATGGAAGAATGAAAAACAACTGAAAAAGATTATTTGTTTTATAAGGGAGCAATTGGAATATTTTTTCTCACAAAAAAATGAAATGGAAATTTTAACAATAATGAGCTATAGAGTTTAATGTATAACTCCCAACATTAACTTGAATTGGTTTCCAGATGACCATACTTAGCTTTAGTTTAAGCAAGGAAGATTTACGTTAGTTAACAGGTCAGAGTTTCATATCTTTAAAAGATGTTAAAAATTGGATTAAATCATTACAGCAAGACATGAACAGAAATTTTAACATTTGTGCAAAATTGTGTGCATTATAGTAAACAAAATAAAAATTAATAAGTCAAGATGAATTCAGAAGAAATTAAGATGACAAACGTTGGGGTAAAAAAGCATGTTCATACTGTGTAAGAAATCAATAAAGTAGGTGCCTAGAGCAGACCTGGGTGTTGTCTTTGCACCCAGTCCCACAACGCCCAGAAGAAACCCAACTCCTAGGTGCTCTAATATGAACAGGATCACAGGTGAGGCCACAACATCTGTCCCAACACCCAGAGTAACTGGGACTCCCGAAATCCAGGGATGCAGGAACCCACACACAGCTAGTGGAATGGATTCCTTCCAGTTTGAACCTGCACCCAGAGCAGACCTGAGGAGCTGGGGCACCTACTCCTACAATACCCAGAGGAAGCTCTACACCCAGGTGCTCTGACATACCCAGAATTACAGGATCACAGGATCATAGAGGAAGCTGACTCCCAGGAGATCAGACACACCCAGGATCACTGGGGCTCTGATACACTCAAGATCACAGTTGAGGCCACAACATCTTTCCCAAAATCTGGCGTAACTGGGACCCTCTCAGGAATCAGGAAACACAAACCCCTGCCCAGCCAGAGGCACGGGTTCCTTCTGTCTTACACCTGTGCCAAGAGCAGACCCAGAGCTCTGGCTCCTCACCCATGTCTGCAACACCCAGAGAAAGCTTAAGTCCAAGGATCTCTGACACAACAGGATCTCAAGAGCTTGGCCATGCCATGATTTCAGGATCCCAGGGGCAGCTTGACTCCCAGGAGTTCTGACACACCCAGGATCTCAGGATCACAGGATCACATAATCACAGCATCACAGAGACAGCTGGAATACAAGGAGTTCTGACACAACTAGGATCACAGGAGGGACAGGCTTCTGTCAGAGACAGGAAGGGCAGTGAGCACTAGAGATAACCAGGTAGCAAGAGGCAAGTACAAGAACATAAGCAACAAAAACCAATACTAACTGACAACATCAGAACCCAGTTCTCCCACCACACCAAACCCTGAATACCCTAACACACCTGAAAAGCAATATTCAGATCTAAAAATCCCATATCATAAATATGATAGAGGAATTTAAGAAGGACATAAATAATTCACTTAAAGAAATGTAGGAGAACACAGGTAAACAAGAAGAAGCCCTTAAAGAGAAAACAAATAAATCTCTTAAAGAAATATAGGAAAACACAATCAAACCAGTGAAGTAACTGAACAAAACCATACAGGATCTAAAAATTGAAAGAGAAACAATAAAGAAATCACAAAGGGAGACAACACGGGAGATAGAAAACCTAGGAAAGAGATCAGGAGTCACAGATGTAAGCATCACTAAGAGAATACAAGAGCTAGGAGAGAGACTCTCAGGTGCAGAAGATACCATAGAAAATACTGACACAGCAGTCAAAGAAAATACAAAAGGCAAAAAACTCCTAACTCAAAACATTCAAGAATTCCAAGACACAATAAAAAGACCAAACCTAAGAATAATATGCATAGAAAGAGTGAAGAATCCCAACTCACCCTCTCTCTACACTCATTCTTTCTTTCTGTCTCTTCCTCCTCTCCTCCCTCTCCCTCCCCATGGTGGCTGCCCCTGCCCTCCTCCCTTGGGGCCAGTGAATTTGCCTGCCTGAGAGCAGCTTCCCAATAAACCTGCATTAAAAAAAAAATCCCAACTCAAAGGTACAGCTAACATCTTTAACAAAATTATAGAGGAAAACTTCCCTAACCTAAAGAAAGAGATGCCCATAAAAATACAAAAAGCCTACAGAATACCAAACAGATGGAATCAGAAAAGAAATCCCTTTCATCACAAAATAATTAAAACACCAAATGCACAGAACAAAGAAAGAATATTGCAAGCAGTAAAGAAAAAGGTCAAGTAACATATAAAGGGAGATCCATGAGAATTACACCAGACTTCTCATCAGAGACTCTAAAAGCCAGAGATCTTGGGTAGATGCCATACAGACCCTAAGAAAACAAAATGCTAGGCCAGGATACTATATCCAGCAAAACTCTCAGTTACCATAGAGGTAAAAACCAAGATAATCCATGACAAAACCAAATTTAAACATTATGATTTCAGTCCTACAGAGGATGATCGAAGGTTCTGGTTGTGTAAGAACTCCTTGGATTCCAGCTGTCTCTGTGATGCTGTGATTCTGTGATCCTGTGATCTTGGGATCCTGGACATGTCAGAGCTCCTGGCAACCCAGTCCTACAGAGGATAATAGAAGGAAAGTTCCAGGACAGCCAGGGCTATACAGAGAAAAAAAAAAAAAAAAAAAAAAAAAAAAAAAAAAAAAGATCATCACAAAACAAACCTGAAAGAAGAGAGCCACATAAGTATAATTCCACCAATAGGAAGCAACAATCATTGGTCTTTAATAGCTCTCAATGGACTCAATGTCCAAATAAAAAGACATAGACTAGCATGCTGGATACTTAAACAGGACCCAGGATTCTGTGACATACAAGAAACATACCTCAGTGAGAAAGACAGACACTACCTCAAAGTAAAAGGGAGGAAAAAAATTTCCCAGGCAAATGGTCCTGAGAAACAAGCTAGACTAGCAATTCTAGTATCCAATAAAATATACTTTCAACCAAAAGTTATCAAAAAAACATAAGAAAGGACACTTCATACACATCAAAGGAAAAATCTACAAAGAAGAACTCTCAATTCTGAACAACTATGCTCCTAATAACCCATATTCATAAAGAACCTTTAAAAACTCAAAGCGCAGATTTCACCTCACACAATAATTGTGAGGGACTTCAACACCCCACTCTCATTAATGGACAGACCAGGGAAATGCAAACTAAACAGAGACACGGTGAAACTAACAGAAGTTATGAACCAAATGGACTTAATCTACAGAACATTTCATCCTAAAACAAAAGAATATATCTTCTTCTCAGCGCCTCATAGTACCTTCTCCAAAACTGACGATATAATCAGACACAAAACAAGCCTCAACCAATACAAGTAGATTGAAATATTCACATGCATCATGTCAGATCACCACAGACTAAGGCTGGTCTTCAACAACAACAAAAACAACCAGAAGTCCACATACCCAGGGAAACTGAACAACTATCTACTCAATGATAACTTGGTCAAAGAAGAGAGAAAGAAAGAAATTAAAGACTGTTTAGATTTTAATGAAAATAAAAGTACAACATACCCAAACTTATGGGACACAATGAAAGCAGTGCTAAGAGGAAATCTCATAGCTCTGAGTGCTTCCATAAAGAAATTGTAGAGATCATACACTAGCAGTTTAACAGCACATCCAACCTCTAGAAAAGAAAGAAGCAAATATACCCAAGAGGAGTAGAAGACAGGAAATATTTAAACTCAGGGCTGAAATCAACCAAGTAGAAATAAAAAGAACTATACAAAGAATCAAAAAACAACAGAAGTTGGTTCTTTGAGAAAATCAACAAGATAGATAAACACTTATCCAGACTAATCAGAGAGCACAGAGACAGTATCCAAATTAACAAAATCAGACATGAAAATGGAGACATAACAACACAAACTGAAGTAATTCAAAAATTATCAGATCCTAGAAAATTCCTGAACAGAACACCAATGGCTTATGCTCTAAGACCAAGAATTGACAAATGGGACCTTATAAAATTAAAAAGCTTCTGTAAGGCAAAGGCCACTGTCAATAGGTCAAAATGGTAATTTGGGAAAAGATCTTTACCAACCCTACATAAGATAGAGGGCTAATATCCAAAACAAAGAACTCAAAAAGTTAGACTCCAAAGAACCAAATAACCCTATTTAAAAATGGGTTACAGAGCTAAACAGAAAATTCTCAATTGAGGAATCGCAAATGGCTGAGAAGCACTTAAAGAAATGTTCAACATCCTCAGTCATCAGAGAAATGCGAATCAAAACAACCCTGAGAGTCTACCTCACACCAGTCAGAATGGCTAAGGTCAAAAACTCAGGTGGCAGCTGATGCTGGCAAGGATGTAGAGAAAGAGAAACACTCTTCCATTGTTGGTGGGATTGCAAGCTGTTACAACTACTGTGGAAATCAGACTGGCAGTTCCCCAGAAAACTAAAACTGGAAATAGTTCTACCTGAGGGCTCAGCTATACCACTCCTGGGCATAGACCCAGAAGATGCTCCAACACATAACAAGAACACATGCTTCACTATGTTCATAGCAACCTTATTTATAATAGCCGAAAGCTGGAAAGAACCCAGATGTCTCTCAACAAAAGAATGGATACAGAAAGTGTGGTACCTTTACACAATGGAGTACTACACATGGAGATATCAAAAACAATGATTTCATGAAATTCTTAGGCAAATGGGTGGAATTTGGAAACATTATCCTCAGTAAGGTAATCCAGTCACAAAAGAACACACATGGTATGCACTCACTGATAAGTGGCTATTAGCCTAAAAGTTCAGAATATACAAGATTCAATTCACAGACCATATGAAACCCAATAAGAAAGAAGATCACACCAATATGTGGATGCTACAGTCCTACGCAGTAGTGGGAAGAGAATAATTTCTGGGAGGTAATGGGAGAGAGGGGTCTGGGAGGGAGAGAGGAGAAAAGTGGGGCCAGTTCAGATATGGGAGGAGATGAGGGAGAACTATAGAGGATGAGGAATTTGAAAGTAGGTGTGT